>NC_056726.1:1428129375-1428419856 GCF_019279795.1 Protopterus annectens
ATGGTGTGTTCGGAGTCAATATATGTAAGTTCGAGGGGTGAAGGGGGACTTGGACACTCTGCAAAAAGGAAGTTTAAAGCAGAAGAGAGATGTTCAATATTCTCTCTTCTCCTGTATTTGCATTAATTCTTAACATGTCGGTACTCAAATTTATGAGGGCCAAAGTTTTAGTAGACAGCTGGATTTGGCAGATGCTTGGGCGTAATATGAAAAAATACCAGCAAAGTCCAGTTTTCAAATGCCTTTATTTGTTGAACAATAATCAAGCTCTAAATCATAAAGCATTATTGATAAACAATATTTGCCGGAAGAATTTATTGGTTAAGTACAGTAGAACAAAATCAGAAGTCATAGTTTTACTGTATGAGGTCAAAAACAGCCATGGGCTTTTTCATTTTTTTTATGCATGTATTTATTTATCTCAGTTTGATAACTGCGAAAGTAGACTGGTTGGCAGACTCTTTTTAGTCATGAGATGGCATTACTGTAAACTATGTTAGTATTACATTTGTGGCACTGCATAAAGTAAGCTTGCAGAGAAAAAGGTTTAAATTGATCAGAAATAATGACAGTGGCTCTCAATAATATTCAGAGGAGTTTCGAGGCTGTTTTAGTCTTACAACCTACCTCAGTCTTTTCATCCTTATAAAAGGATGGAGCGGTCATGTAATTCCATGAATAATTTGAGAGTATCCATCCAGTCATGCAGGTTTAATGTGAAAGAATAAATAGAATCAAACCATTTAACCTGTAGAGGATGTTTATTCCATAGAAGGTGGAGGCGCTGAGTGATGAATCGCTTTCTGTGCATCATATTCTGTTTATCTGCTGATGAAGATTCAGGGCTCTGGGTGTACTGCTAGCTGAGCTGTTTGTCTTACTGCAATATAGGAGGTCAAGAACCACTGGAATTCTAATGGTGCAGTAAACATGGCACTGATCACCCCACTATAGGTGTTTCCAAGAAGTTAACAAGATTCATTAGACAAGATTTACCCTTGAAGAAGCCAAATTGAAATAGGTCTAGCCTGTGCTAAGAATTTTAATATCATAGTTTATCAGGTCAGTTATAATATGTCCCATGGCTTTGCAAATAAAACTTGTCAGGGTGATGGTCCTATAATTCCTGGGATTAGTGTGGGGGGGCACCCTGATGGAGTGGCACCACTGTTGCTGTTGTGTGTCAAACCTCAGAGACATGTCAGGTTAAACAGTTTAAGAAGAAGCTCTGCCAGGGCTTATTTAATGGAGCTTATTAAACATCCAGGTTCCATTAAGGAAGTATTTTTAGTCTTAGAGAATTCCTTCAGCACATGTTCTTTTCTTATGATTGGGAGGTCTGAGACAATCAAAGATAAGTGGAGTTTGGATAGTCATCTCTCAGTAAAATTAATTCCAAATTTCTTTGTTAGTATACTAGCAATGTCTACTGGATCAGAGAAGGTTGTGCTATTATGAATAAGTTCAGAGCAATGTTGGATATTTCTTAGTTTCCTAACATTGTTAAAGAAGGATTTATAATTGCCCTTTGCTCCAGATACTAACCTATATCCATGGGCTGCTTTAGTAGAACTGATAATATCGTTCATGTTTTTAGTCCATTTTCTGACATTATCCTTGATATGTGGGGCTTTTGATCAGCTGTGTGCTAATTCTTTCAGATCTGTTTACCTAGGATATACAGATTCTATCATCTGCAGCATCTTGTTGTGGTACAGAGGCTTGTTGAATTGCATCACTGTGGCTTGTCAGAAGCACTGCTACCAAAAGCCAGTCATCTAAATAGTTTTTTGTTAGATATCTGGGGGATATGCTACACTATTAAAATACTGTCACAATTAAGCATTTGGGTACAGCTCCACTGGGATTAAGTCTGGAGAAATTTAAAAGGTTGGTTTCAACCTACAAATATGCACTTTTGGAATTAAATGTTCACACTACTTCATCACGCAAGTAATTACCATCCTGGCATATGGTTGTCAGTGATCCATTCAGGGAGCAGCACTGTGAAAGGGGGCTTGGTTTTGTCAGCAGTGTATGGCAATAGACAGACAGCGCTGTGCTAATGTGGGTGTGGCTTGTTGGGGGTAACAGTCTGGAAGCTGTCAGTACAAATCTGAAAATCCTGGCTACACCCCTGTCAGGGGGTGCAATTGGCAGATCCATTTTTTTTTTCACTGTAATGCTCCTCACATAAATGCAATGGCAGGAAAAGAGATGGAGAACTTTAGGAGGACCAGATCAGTAAATGTACTTCTTTTTTCCTCTTATGTTGGGTGGGTGTAAAGGTATTAATGATGGAAGAGTAGGATTATATTGTATTGTAGTTGTTACCCCCAACAAAGAATGCACAGCTTTGGGCATTTTGTCCTTGACAGACAGCCGAACTGGGAGTGGCTTCATTGTCTTAACAAACATATCACACTGTCAACATCTGCAAATGCCTTATATGGCATAGGGCGATTATCTGTAAGGAATTGTAAAATATAGGAATAATTATAAAACCTTCCATGTTTCATAGCTTTCAGTCACTTACCTCCAGAATCAAGGATGATTTCCAAAATAATCAGAGGCAATTGGGGACAGTTTTTAAACTATCAGTACTGTTAACTTCAGAATCAGACAGAATAGCAGAATGTGAATCCGCATGCATTTTTGGAAGTAAAACAGTCTACAATTCTAGTTATTGTCATGTAAGTGTAATTTACCACTTTTTTTTCCCAGTTTTAGAAGGGACTAGGAGGGAGCGAAATTTTGAGTGAAAATCAGGGAAGGATATGAGGTAAAAATGTTATATCAAAGAACATGGTGAGTTGCCTTTATTCGTAGGGTTACAACTAAAACAATGACTAACAAGGTCACACAGAAAAAATAATCAGCAAAACTCAAAAGAAAAACCAAGACAAGCTAAATTTTGCACTGGTGTTTCCTTAAAATCTCTTATATTAAAAGTAATGTGGGATATATCATAAGCAAATGACCCCTTAAGAACATCAGGTGTTTCAGCTATATGGCAGTTCTGAATGCCCATGACTGTTTTTCATTTTAAGTCTGTTATGGATAAATTCAGGCCAATTAAGCCAACCCCCACTAGCTGTAGATATGCATGTGTGAGGCCCGTGCCCTTGCCCATCAATCAAGGAGCCTCAGTCCTCACCACTAACACCAGTGAGGGGCGTCTCATGTAGGAAGAAAGGATAACAAATACACACAGTAAAGTGCAATTTCCCTTAAGAGCACAGAGAGATCACAGTCAGTCTGGGGCTTGTTGCTCCCTTACTCTCCAGGTCCCCAATAAGACTCCCCACTGGCACAGCTATAGGGTCCATATCTCCACCATCTCGGCAAGCTAAAATCTCCAGCACCCTCTCTGTCCAACCAGTGCTTCGTGTCCCTGCCCAAGTAGCTGACACACACATACTTTGAGATAAGAGTTTATACAACCACACAGACACTTCTGGGAAAGGCTGACACAGGTTCTCCAGCTGTGCCCCTTTTACCCAGACTATATGGTAGCAATCACGGCCACCACCCAGCTAATATTTATCAGCTACGCAAAGGCCCTTAAAAGGGTGTCCAATTATTACTGTGCAATATTATTATCCAATTGGTAGCATCGCCCAGGGCTAAAGCTATAGGAGTGGCTTTGTAAATTTCACCAAAGGCATGCAAGTACTCTTAAGAGCTTAAATTATCTCTACACAAAACAGCCACAGTTGAAAGGTTTAAAAATATTTAATAAGAAATAATAAAAACACCAGACAATACTTTCTACTACACAGTGCTAGTCAGTAGTTCAGAGATCACAGAGAAATACTTAAAATAAATCAGTAGCATAGTTCAGACATAACAGAAAAAACACTTAGTCTAATCATTCTAGTTTCGAGCTATTTATAAGAGAAAACACAGGTCTAAGATAAACTTACATATAGAACACAGGCATAGTGCTGATGAGTTGGAGTGTCAAGACAAAAATGCTTAATGCCCTCTGATTCTCTCTGTTTTTAAAATCACAGTCATGGTTCCCATTACATCATTCTTCACACTTCCCTGGGTTCCCAGGCTAACAGAAACTACATTTACATTCTTAACATCTCCTTTTGTTATCTTGCAGCTGGTCAGGAAGCAGAGCAATAAAAATACATTTGCTTGTTTGAATCTAGCAATTTAACTCTTGGTTAAAACAATAGAAAGAATGTCTTCATCTAGACAGGCTGGAGCCGACTTTAGATAAAAGGGTCACATCATGTTTTACTTGGTAAGCAGAGAGCACTGTTGTGGCATTTTTTCAGTTCCACATCTAACAGCAGTTTTTCCATTTAAGACAACAAGCCTGTGGTTCACATAAATATTTACAGATGACAGAATTATCTATAAAATTCTATCTGGCTAGACTGGCAGCCTTCACAGCATGTTTCAGCCTTCTTTTGACCTCACCAGCACAGCATAAGTGGACTGCAAAACAGTCTACTTATGCTGTGCTGATGAGGCCAGAAGAAGACTGAAAAATGCATGTCTACAGCTAGTGAGGTTTGCCTTTATTGCCCTGAATATGTCCATAACAGACTTAAAATAAAAAAAAAAAATGTCATGGGCATTCAGAATTGCCATGTAGCTGAAACACTTGATGTCCTTAAGGGGCCATTTGCATGTCTCCCACGTTGCCACTAATACAAGAGGTTTTAAGGAATTCCACAGTGGGAAATCTAGTTTGGCTGAGTTTTTATTTTGGTTGTTATTTTTTATTCATAGGGTTGGAATGAATTGACACAGCAATCAAGATATGTCAAAGCAGTGAGGCTGGAGGCAGAGGAGAATAGCTAATATACTACAACCATTAGGTATAGCATCTTAATTATAGCATCAGACTATAAGGAAGAAGGTTGATTATTTTCCAGTTATCATAACTCCTGGCTTAATCTCAATGTCTAAGCAGTGCTTTTCATCTGTTTGGCAGGCACTTAGACTACACTGAAGAGATGTTTTGAATTTTATTTGTTCAGTTTGTAGTTTGATTTGTGTCACTTTTGGAGAAACAAAAGTGATTTGATTTGATGATCTTAATGAATCTGATTGCTTAACTCAGAATCCTTTCAGAATATTCAGATTGTTTTGTAGTATGCATGTATATTCACAATACCAGAAGAGTCCACTCCTCTGTGTTGCCTGCACATCTAGAAACAGAGCAACTTTTGAAATATTTTCTTGCTTTAATCAATTTAATAGTTTGCATTTTTAATCTGTTTACAGTTCTTTAATTGGAGATGGTCTAGCTGAACTGGACATATACTATCTTGATAATTCAGTCAGTCACAGTTTATATTATTTCCATATAGTTAGTAGTATTTATTTGTATGTTCATTTTATTTCATAGTTTCACAGATTAAGAAAAGAATGGAGACAATGTTTACTGGATGGGTGTGGATATTAGAAGCAGTGGCATACCTCTCAACTGTACAGATTTTTGCAGAATGCCCAGATTTTCATAGGGTCATAGGTTCATAGGCTGGTACTAGGCTATCGGCCCTAGGGCCTATACAAGCCTAGCCATAACAATTCCCTGGCTATTTCTTCCTACACTATTTACTTCCCTGGACCCCTGTCTAGCAGGGCAACTGACGTGATCCCTGGGGTGAATTTCCTTTCTCCCATCCAATCATCAAGGTTCCTTTTGAAGAGGGCCAAAGAGGCGCTCTGCTTGACATGTATGGACAGTCTATTCCAGAGTCTGGGGAGTCCCTGGGTCAGGAACCTATACCTCCAGCATGTTTTGTTTATTGTGATGACAAGATTTAGATCCCTGGAACGTGTGGCTCTGAGGGATTGGGATTTCTTTAAGTGTACCAAGAAAAAGACTTGCCCGGCAACAACAGGACCCAGAATAACCACTTAGAACGATTTAAAATAAATTAAACTTTTATTAAACAAAAATAATACCAAGCGCTTTTCGCTCGGTTATTACCGAGCTTTTTCAAGGTGACAAAACATCTGATGCTCAAATTAGAGCTGTTAAATACATTTGAACATGTCACATGACCGTCTTTAACTGATTTAATTTTTTAAAAACTCTTTTAAAGGGCATCAGCTCAAATCAATTAAACAAAAGACAATCCAAGTTTTCTGCAAATGTCAAATATATATTACTAAAAATCATCTTAATAAAATCTGTCTCAAAAAGTCTAATCAAAACAACCAGGAAATCAAAATGCACATATAACTAAGCTTGTAAGTCAAGCTAAAAATATTTAAAAATATGAGTGTTTAAAAATATATATAAAACTATATATAAATAAATAAATATATAATATTCCTATGTAATCATTGTTTAAACTACAAAAACACAGAGTTGCGTTGACCTCTGTTGTTAGGTAAACCCTAATTACATACATCCATTACTGTAACAAAATAGTAATAAAATAAAAATATAATTCATTCTGATCGGATCAGAACAAATTATATTTTTATTTTATTACTATTTTGTTACAGTAATGGATGTATGTAATTAAGGTTTACCTAACAACAGAGGTCAACACAACTCTGTGTTTTGGTACAAAACACGGATGTAGTTTAAACAATGACTACATAGGAATATTATATATTTATTTATTTATATATAGTTTTATATATATTTTTAAACACTCACATATTTTTAAATATTTTTAGCTTGACCTGCAAACTTAGTTATATGTGCATTTTGATTTCCTGGTTGTTTTGATTAGACTTTTTGAGACAGATTTTATTAAGATGATTTTTAGTAATATATATTTGCCATTTGCACAAGACTTGTCGGATTGTCTTTTGTTTAATTGATTTGAGCTGATGCCCTTTAAAAGAGTTTTTAAAAAATTAAATCAATTAAGGACGGTTGTGTGACATGTTCAAATGTATTTAACAGCTCTAATTTGAGCATCAGATGTTTTGTCACCTTGAAAAAGCTCGGTTATTACCGAGCGGAAGCGCTTGGTATTATTTTTGTTTAATAAAAGTTTAATTTATTTTAAATCATTCTAAGTGGTTATTCTGGGTCCTGTTGTTGCTGGGCAAGTCTTTTTCTTGGTTTACTTACTTTGGACTTTGTGATTTCTTTAAGTGTAGCACGTCCAACAGCTCTGGGTTTGACATGGCCTTGTATGTTAAGCAGAGATCGCCTCGAAGCAGATGATATGCGAGAGAGTATAGCTGGAGTTTTTTAAGGTGGTCAGCATAGGACATCTGCTTTAGGCCTGTGATTCTTTTAGTGAGGTATTTCTGCGGCCTTTCCAGTTGTTGCAGAAGTCTTGAGAGGTACATACCAAATGGGGCGTTGTATTCTATAATGGGTCTAATGAGGGATGAGTACAGTGGGACAATGACCTCCTTTTTTCTAAATGAAAAGCCTTTAGTGATGAAGTGTGCCACATAGAAGGACTTCCTGACTGTTATGGCGATGTGGTTATTGAAGGTGAGACCACTGTCTACTTGTGTCCCTAAGTCTCTTATCACATTTTCGGTGTTTAGTGTACTGCCACCTATGTGATAAATCACGAGTGCATGCTTTTTCCCAAAGGGGATAACTGTACATTTCTTGGCATTGAGCTTGAGCCCATGGCTCTGGCACCAAGCATCTATTTCTGTAAGGCCCTTTTGTAGAGTATCCACATCATTTGGGGATTCTATAATGGCTCCCAGATTGCAGTCATCTGCGAACTTTGTTAGCCAGAGTCCCTTAGTGTTGACCTGTACTTCAGAGAAGTAGATGCCAAACAAGAGATGTCCCAGGACTGAACCCTGAGGTACTCAACTTGTCACTTGTCTGGAGCTGGATTTGGAGTCAGCTACATTTACAGTATGGGTTCTGTCAGTAAACCAGTTGGCAACCCATCGAGTGATGTAGGGATTAATGCCCAGCTTAGTAAGTTTATCTATGATTCCAGAGTGGGGGATGGTGTCAAAGGCCTTGGCGAGGTCCATATAGGCTGTGTGGACTGCCTTAGCCTTGTCCATGGCTCTGGAGACTGATTCAAAGAAGTCAATAAGGTTCAGGAGACAAGATCGGCCCTTCACAAACCCAAACTGGGTGAGGTCCAATGTTTTAAGGTTGCCAATGTCTTTGTTTATAAGTTCAATGATAATACGTTCCATGGCCTTGCAGATCAGGCTCGTCAGACTGATGGGGCAGTAGTTCCTGAGATCCAAGGTGGATCCCCCCTTGTGGAGTGGGGTAACTGTAGCTGTGCATTACTCAGTGGGCACAAAGCCTGAGGTGAGGGTATGATTAAACATGACACTTAGGTGAGGTGCCAGTTCATTTTGTAGTTCATGTAGTACACAGCCAGGGATATCATCTGGTCCCATGGATGCTATATTCTTAGCTTTGGAGAGTGCGTTTTTTACCTGTGTAGCCATTATTACCGGAATTTGGCAATCTTCCAGTACTGAGATGGGCCATTAAGGGGGTGAGATGGGGGTGAAGTTGGCACTGAATCGATCTGCCGGGATATTGGCAATATCCTTGGGATCAGTATATGTAATGCCATTCTGTTGTAGCTCAGAGCAGATCTGAGCATTGCCATTTAGATTCTTGACATAGTTATAGAATGCCTTGTGGTTGTCTTTGGAATCTTTGGCAATTTTATTTTCGTAACTAGCTTTGGAGGATTTTATGAGGGATCTCAGCTTCTTACTGAGGCTGGTAAGGGAGTTTTTTGCATTCTGGGATTTTCCTCTTTTTTGCAACAGTTTTTTCCTTTTGTTGTAAAGTTTGTTTACGGCATGGGACCACCAGATCGGCTTCCTTTTTTTGGAGGAGAGCATCTTGGTTCTATTTGTGATGGCACGATTCATGCATGAGTGGATGTGCTCATATAGTGCCTTAGTGTAGGACTCAGCAGTCGAACTTTCAGTTCCCGTCTGCATGGGTGTCACGAAGTTTGTAACTTCTGACTTGAGTAGCATAAAGTTGGCCTTGGAGAAGTTTTTATGGAGGTTTCCTTACTGGGGGTTGGGGGTGGGATGTGGATGTTAAGGGTGATTAGCTTATGGTCTGACCTGATCAACGAGGGGGTGACCATAGGTGTGGAGCATCGATTTCCCATGTTGGTAATGACCAGGTCTAGGATATTGGAGCCCCTGGTGGGACAATATGCATTATATTTTTGGTCTATTTCTCATAAAATTTGTGGTTTTCTGGCAAATCACTGGGATGACCTGAGGATTGAGGTCTCTAAATAATGACATGCATTTGAATTTCAGACTTCATATGCTTCAGAAATAAATGTATGTTAAAATAAACCATGTTACTCCAGCAACTTTCTAAGTTTGTAAGAGCAATATTTAAAATCTGTCCATATTGTTGGGCCCTTGTCCCCCCATTTTGTTAGACTTTGTCCAGATTTCTTGCACTAGGAGGTTGAGAGGTATATGGAGTGGATGTTCATTGTAGGTGTTTTGCTAGGATGTGGGTGAGATTTTCTACTTTGTATTACAGAGGGTACTACAATACAAAACATCTGAAAGAAGGAAGGAGTGTCAGACTGAGAATGGACCTCTCTCTCTCTCTCTTACAGGGGTTGACAGGGTATGGTACTAAGACTTGGTGCTTCTAATCATTTTTGCTCCTCATCCTAGTGTTTAGTTGTGGCAGACTGAGGAGTGGAATGTCACAACAAAGGAGTCAGCTATGGCTCCGTATATAAATGAGGATATTCCATACCCTAGGCCTCAAGGGATGAGGTATCTTGCTCAACTTGCACATGAAATGTGCACTGCAGTATAGCAAAGCACTTTGAACATTGTTCCTCGTTTGGCTTCACTGCTCAAAGCATCATCCAAAGAAATAAACAAACACCTCTGAAATACAGATGAAACAAAAAGCATGTTTTACATTTCTAATGCACATATTCAATAGTCTAAATGTGTTTTCATTTTAAGCTAAATTAGAAATACAGATCCAGCAAAATGCATATTCTGCGTAACAGACATGTATTATCTCTCCTAGCATTTCTGCTGCTGCACCCTTGATCCTTATTATCAGGAGACACGCACTTCTAAAATTCATAAACTCCTAATCTGTGAATGTTGTCCATTTAGTTTGATGTCAAGAAACAGCAAGAGTCTTAAGGATGGGAATTACAGCATATGCTCTTTACCAAAAACTAGCCAAACTTAATGTGATAAGGTCCCAACTAATACATTTTAGCTGCACAAAACAAACCCACCAATATCTTCCAAGTTATTCCTCTCCATTCCCTCAGAGCATGTGCTGGCTCATATAGTGTCCAGTGCCATTCCCCAATCTGGTAGTTCTCAATGCTCCAAAACAAGGTACTTGCTTCTCAACATTTGCCCTTGAACTCTAAGATGAGGAACGAAAGAAAAAAATAAGGCCTGTACTAATCTGGTTGTTGTCCCTTACTAAAAGAAGTAAACTAAGTCTTGTTTAGGTGCCCGTTAACTTCAGCTTGAGGAGCTAAGAAAAGAAAAGGTCCTTTTCTTTGTACTTTTATGACTGTAGCAAGACACTACATTACTTCAGTCCTGCTGTCCTGAGCACAAAAAACAGTATTGAAATTTATTTCTGTACCTGCATTCAAAAATATCAGCACAAAAATAAATGCTGTTACTGCACTACTGAACAGCTGACATCTCCCAATCATGCCTCTAACACCTTGCACCTGGGGCAGGTGCTTTCTTGCCCTACCATAGCTATGCCTCTTCATTCAGTTCTAACTTTCCTGCTCTACCCCCCTTCAACTTTGCTCCAATTTCCCTACCTTATTTCACTAACATCATTCCTCCACCTACTTTTGTTGTCTCTCTTTCCTTCTTCTTGCTAAATATTATTCTCTTACTAAAAGAAAATAAGTAAATCATGGACAATCTTCTTAACTTCAACAGCAAATGGAAACAAATGTGTACATGGTACAGACTCAGCTGTTTACTCATTATATAATCAGTGTGTACTATCTCCACTGTTAATCAATGCATCGGTGTCTTCTACAGAATATTATTTAACACGTGCTTTATATCATACATGGGCCTCTCTCAAACTTAACCCAGTATGAAAAAGACAACTAAACAAGTAAGCAAAAAACATGAGCGTTTTTCAGATTTGACCATTTCTGAAATAAAACAATGTTTTTGTCACTCTTTCTTATATATATATATATATATATATATATATATATATATATATATATATATATATATCTATACACATACACACACACACACACATATATATATATATATATATATATACATATATATATATATATATATATATATATATTTATTTATATGTGTGTGGGATTGTGGGATCCGTACAGATCCCCGACTGCACTTTCCACCAAAACCTTAATTGGCGAATATACTTAACCAAAAGTGCTGTTCACCGAAGTAGCACTTTCGGGTAAGTATGCTTGTTGTGCCGGTCGTACTACGGTGTGGATAAGGGAAAATTCCCTTTTCCCCACTGTATGTAACCTTGGAGTGAGAATATTAATGTGGGGGATTTGGTGGGTGCAGCCCCCCACATGAGGGGTGCAGGGGGAGCTTGCCTTCCTGCATAGCAGTAGATTTTATGTCTTTTTTTTAACATACTTTAACGAAAGCACTTTTTTCGGTGAAAGCACTTTCATTAAATTGTGTTCGATAATTATGGATTCGGACTTTTGAGCTCTCAATCAAAAGTCCTAGATCCATATATATATATATATATATATATATATATATATATATATATATATATATATATTGTAATATTACAGTGCTATCAAAATGCAATTATTAGTTTAAAGAATAAGGAAAAATTCCTAGATTTTCTTTTCTCAACAATGTCACATTTTAACTTTCCTCCATCTTTATAACTGCCATTAAGATGATTTATAACAATGCTACCATCATGCTAAGCATTAACAAGATGTACTCCCAACACATCAAAATCACAAATGGGACTCGCCAAAGTTGCCCATTGTCTTTGTTTCTTTTCAACATATATTTAGAACCGCTGCTACTCATCTCCCAAAACACTTACCATCATTTCCCAAAGGTTTATAACAGAATAGTAAAATACTCAGCTTGTGCTGATGACCTAAACTTATACTTCAAACTCCCAAACACAGACTTACCAAAAATACTTTCCTCAATTAAACAATTTTCCAGAATAGCAAATTACAACATGAACCCCCAAAAATCCTCCATATTCCATCTCAACCCCACAAATCACACTGCATCATACTTCCCTTTAGTTGATATACCTTTAACATACATGCTAAAATACCTAGGCATAAACTTTTCTCACACCTACAAAAAAATGCATAATTCGAATCTCTTAAAACTTGGGATAAAATTAGGCAGGACATCTTAAGATGGGAAAACATAAATCTATCTCTTCTGTCTAAATCTGCCATTATTAAAATGAATATTCTTCCCAAAATATTATTTCAGCTAAATTCTATTAGTCTCAAAATACCAAAACAAAACTATTTGCAACAATGGAAAACGCCCTCTCCAAATTCCTATGGTACCCTAAAACAAGAATAAGCTACCAAAATCTTAGGATGCCAAAAATAAAAGGTGGATTGGGGCTACCAGATTTTAATCTGTACTATGTTATCATAAAAGCAAACCGGTTGATCCAAATTTCATAATATGACAGCTCTAAAGAGATCTGGTACCCAATATGGGTCAAAATATGGGCAAATCTATTAAATTCCCTAAACATAAATCCCAAAGCTGCTTCCTTCTTACACCCGATAATTAAAAATGAAATTACTGCATTCCAATCTCTGTTTTCATCCATCAATCTGCAGAATTCATTAATATTGCTACAACCTATACATATGAACCCAAATATCAAGTTAAAAAACAAAATGATTGATCTCAAATCATTCCCATTAATTAAAGAATTAACAGTATGGCATATCTTACAGCACAAGGAAGAAACACTTGATAAACTAAGAGCAAAATTTAAGATGCCAGGCAGCTATAACTACATTCTTTGACAAATGATATCACTAGTAAAGCTAAAATAATCAAACCACAAAATAGAAATACAAAATATTGAAAATGCCCAAAACATAATCAAAGCACTAACGGCTAAAGAAAAAATGATTTCAAAATCTTATAAATTAATAAATGAGTTAAAACACAAATCTGCCCTACTGTACTCAAGATACTGGGAAAAAAAAAATAATAGCATCACAATAGTACAAAAACAAGAAGCCATCAACAATACCTTAAAACTTACACCTTTCAGAACCTTTATATACACACAAATGATGATTAACAGCAATGCATACTATACCCCAGCTGTCCTCAAAAAATTGCTTATAAAAAAAGCTCATTGTGTCATTTCTGCTCTAGTGAAGATGTGGATATTCTCCACATCTTCTGGAGCTGTAAGAAAATATCCAAGCTCTGGTGTTTCTTAAGAGTGCAACTTGAAAAAGTTGGATACGCAAAAACCACCCTCTCCTCGGAAACAATGATTCTGCACATAATCCCTAGTTCAATTAATGGAATGCACAAGCATATTATAGTTACAGTATGCGCCCTACTTAAATTTTATATATCTAAGAATTGGGTTAATAATACAAATATCTCATGGAACAATTATAAAGACATGGCAGTTAAATATATCACCTCCCACAAACTAGCTACTAAAAGTATAAAAAAAAGATTACACTTTCAAACATACTGGAACTCTCTCCTAGACACAATTTTGACAAGCATACAGAATACATAAAACTAAATGATAATCAGGTGGCAGATAAAAAATAAAAACCTCTACGTTATTAAACACAAATTGTGTATCACTAAAACATAAAACATACTTCTAGGATAACAACAAATGGATGGCTTCCAGCATTGTAAATATGTATCTAGTTTTTAAGTATTTTTTTTTTCATTATGTTTATTAAAGGTACCCTATATATACAAACCTTGCACTCAACTTTGTATCATAACCTCGTTCTTTTGTAACCCTTAGATATAATGTAATCACGTCAGTTATTAGTCTTAAATTTCTAGCAAGTGTCTATATGTTTCTCTGTAAAAATTGTTTACCTTTACTCATCTATGTTTACATGCTGTTGTGTCTGTTTTACTTTGTATTTTTGGAAAACAAAGCAATAAAAAGTAATTGGAAAAAAAAATAAGGAAAAATTAAAGGCATAGAAATGCAGCAATATGTGCATCTAATATTCTACTGCCATCTAGTGGACCTATTGTAATATAATTTGTGAGTCTGCCTATGCTTGAAGAAATTCATATGTCTTGAGCACTTTACATTGGATGTCTTTGTTTAAAGGTAAGTTACTGTCTTTTTGACACAAGAACCACACAGAGTGGGAAAACTAGGTAATGTACATAATTGTATGGGATTTTTTTTTTTTTTTATCTAAACGCATTATTTTGTTCTTTATTTTGTTACTAAGGATTGCTGCTTGACATTTTTCCTGGTGCTGTAACATCCTGGCACAAAATCATGAAGGACTAAACCCGTAATACCACATTGCCTATGTTAGTGTATTAAGTACTGTATTATTACATCCCTATGATAATTCCAGCTGCAGAAACCTTTTATATACTGAAAAGGTATACTGTCAATTATATCTTGTGGGTAGAATATATTATTTTGAGAATTAACATGCATTATAGTACTATAACCAATGTATGAGGGACCACTCTAGTTTCTAATTAGTGTTGTATGTAAATTAATACCTGAAGCTTGGTATTATTTTGTAGGCTTGTTGATATGATGAGGTTGAGGACACAAGCACACCTTCAACATTAAAATGTACAGATTAATGTTTTATGTATCTGTTTAGTTTTACAAAATAAATGAAAACGTCAAAGCATAGCAAGAAAAGAAATTCGCTGTAAAATAAAAGACAATGGTAACATCCTTTTAAATACATTTTATGATTTCAGAAAGTGTTTGCTTCTTTATATAAGGAGAACTCTTATGTACAATAAAATAAATACATAAATTGTAAAATATATGTGTATAAGGAAACAGTAACATTATTTTAAATATTTTTTCTGACTTCAGAAATTGTTAACTTCTTCATATATGGAGGTTGCCTTAGATTTCTGGATCTTGCTCTTGCTAGGGCTGTGAACAACTAAACTGGTTAAGTGACATTAATAAAAGTAAATAATTCCACCTCAGTTCAAAGAAATTACATTTTTTCCAGCATTATAATCTACCTGGGGATTCAGAAAGAAAACCACGGCTCAAAATAACGGCTGCTGAAAAAAGGCCCTTTTTACACAACATGGTATTTTGTGATTCAGAGACACATTATCTACAATGAGGAAAATCCTCATTATCATCTAATTTACATGCCTCTAAATTGCCATTAACTGCAGCGAGTGCAGATCAGCACTTTCTTGCAGAACTTAACACTGTCAGCCCATTCCTCTCATTGTCACAGACTAGTACCCATTCATTTCCACACACAAACACACAGTAAAACATGCAGACACACACAACCACATATGCTATTTATTCCATATCAATTCCTGTATCATCATAAGACCCCCAGTGTCTCATTTCTCCCTGCACAGTTATTGAGTTATAATTATAGTCAGTCATTAATGCCATTCTTATCCTTCAGTAAATGCATGATACGTGCAACATCTGTTACACTAGTGAGTTTCTAAGTGTATACAAATAATAAATAAAATCCATCCCTGACTTTCAACCCAAATTAATGTTGGATTTGTCTTGATTTCCTGTGCTATAAGGTTGAAAGGTATGCTTAATGTACCGTTTCCCCTCTCTCATAAAACACGGACTTTTGCAGGCATTGAATAATGCCCATGATCCTGTTTATATATTAAAGAACCCTGATGGGTTAATACTGTGGTTTCCACAATCCACCACTTCTTCTCCACCAAACACCACGAAAAAAGATCCAGAGACCTCCGCTGGCTATACCATAAAGGGCTGCCATCCAAATAACTCCAAACCAATATAGGAAATAATTCCAAAACGATAGTAGTTGGTACAGTTGCACAATTCCACCAAAACGTAAAAATCCAATGCACAAAGTGATAATTAAAATTGTATATTTAATGGACATACAAAACTAACACAGCTACATAGACGAGACTGGGAGGTCTCTGGATCTTTTTTAATACTGTGGTTTCCTGTGGCAAGTTTCAAAGGCTCCCCTCTTTTGTAGTTTTTAAATATGTCTACATCACATCCATGGTGTGTAGTGGTGGTGCAGAGGGCAATTATTCTTTGTGGAAAGTAGGAGTGTACAGGGCTGGAATCCCTCTTAGGGCATTAAATGCATGCTACCTGTAGTATCCCTGGTGTCTAATGATTCCCCATACTATGTTTGTTGTTAATTATATGCCATTAAGGCAAACTATATAGAGTATCCCTGGTGTCTAGTGTCCCCCAAACCCACATCTTCAGATCTCTCCCTAGTGTCTACTGATTCTTCAGTCCTCATTATGTATAAGTGTTATTAAGACATAATGATTAAGGTTATTCCAGGTGGCTAGTGTCACACTGTCTCACATATTTAGAATTATCTCTGCTGGCCAGTGTCACTGCCTTTCAGTGTTCCACATCTTTAATCGTGATGGCCAGTGTACCCCATCTGATGCCTTTAGATGTAACCCTGCTAGCTGGTGCCCTGCTTGACACAAAATTAAAGGATTTGCTCATTAGTCTATGGGAGGGTTTGGAAAAATAACAGCCACCTGAACCCACACACACACACACACACACACACACACACACACACACACACACACACACACACACACACACACACACACACACACACACACACACACACACACACACTTGCACGCAGACATACACATCCATTCATTCACACACAAACTCATCTAACCTTCTCCCTCATTACCACCCACTACTGCAACTTTCCTGTCAGACACATACTCACACATGCAACCTATCACATACACACATTCACATACACCTAACATTAACAGGCCACTGAACTCCCCAGCACTTATTTGGATGAACATGGTCTTTTGGCCATGTTCATTACCGCAAGTGACCAGGAATGGCCATGCTATTTTATGCAGTCAAGCAATACTTTATTGGAGGCAGTTCTGGGGGAGAGCACATGACTGATTAGCACATGCCTCTGTTCCAGAATGTTTCATTAGAGTCTAGCGTGGCTGTGGAGTTAGCTCACTGTGATGCTGCATGCCTTCATGCAAAAGCACAGTGATAGGGTTGTCTCTGAACACAGAAAGGTTATCACAAGGTGAGCACTTTGTGTATACCTCATAATAACAAATCCCACCTTTACACCCAAGAAAAATGTAAACACTTGCAAACAGGGCACATTGAATATTTCTTCCACCTTTGTCAACAACTGATTTTGTACCATAATTTATATCTGCCTGCAGACAATTACTAAATCTCTTTCATAACAACTGTCACTTTCTCCAGCCGCCTTCATTCCCTCCTCTCCCATTTTTACTTAACTATTATTTTTCACCTTTCTCCTCTTCCTCATATATTGTAGGTATGTAAATATTTTTACAGTTGTGGTGTGAACACGCTGTATTCTGTAAAAAACAATTTTCTCTGTTACTGAGATGCTCTAAAATTACATAACAGCACATGTTCCACTTGAACTAACCTTACTTATTGTACTATACAAGTTAATCAGTATTACAGTTCTGGTCTTCTTTGGGCTGACATTAAGTCTGGTCCATTGTGATCAGACATTAACCCAGTCAACAAATCAAAACTGAACTAAAAACAAAAAGTTCAAAAAGTTACTGTCGTTTATTCATTTGCATGTGGTTTATGCTTTTCATTGCTCGACATTACCATACATAATTATCTGTTCCACTGAGTAAAGAGGAGCTGCACTCCTTTATGTTTTGACCCTCCATCACTCCACAACTGAATAACATTGATAAAGACATTTCTGGTACTGCAGTGGACTGTTTTATCTGTGATTTGTGGTTATTCTGTAAAATGTCCTCTGTCTAGACATACTAGATGGCCCACAGAGAAAAGATCAGCTGTTACTCTAAATAACTTTTCAGGATATGGACATTTATGTGACATCCTTCCTTAATCATAAGAACACTTTTGGCTTTTATAATATTTTGTTCAGTAGTATAGTTGAGGAGACATTGGCCAATGAGCACCCCTTCCAGGCATTTGTTCCTTCTGTAGCAATTATTGTTTTTACAGGGTTGAGTTGCTAGCCTGGTGTTCAAACCTCTTTGAAAGGCATGCCATACACTCATGCACACACTCACACCTAGGGCCAATTTAGAATGTCCAATCCACCTGCAGAATGTCTTTGGAATGTGGGAAGAAATTGAAGCACCCAGAAGAAACCCATGAGGATGCAAAGAGGACATGCAGACTCCGCACAGAAGGCACCCCAGCTGAGAAGCAAACCGGAGAATCTCTTACTCCGAGGCAACAATGCTAACTGCTGCACCACTGCACCACCCTGGGTAACTATTAGTGGGGTATAATTGAATCAGCTGATGGCAGTATGATAGCTTCAGGTTGAGGAAGTAAGATGTTTTGATTTAGATACATTGATTTATAGATATTTCAAGGTCATTGAATCTTCTGACCATTCACAACTCAGCAGTACTTTCTGTCAGGCTGCATCTCCTTTCTCCAAGAGAGTCATGCCAGTCAATCTCAGACATTTGTGGATAACCGTTTATTTATTTAGTTGTGTTTAAGGGAAGAAAATGAATCATGCTGATTAACATGCAGAGGGAATTTATTCCAGAGGTTTGGGAGGCACTGGGTTATAAACCTGATCTCCCCTAAAATATCTAAAAGAAACTAAATAAAAGGTTAGCGCTTCCAGCATCTCTTGGTAGCTTAGAGCCTTTATGCCTGTGATATTTTTGGTTAGGAACCTTAATGTTTTTTGTAATTTGTTTAACTTGTTTAGTAAAATACATCCCAAAGGGTGAGCTGTACTGGATAATAGGTTTGATCAATACTGAATATAAAGGAGTAAGTACCACTGTAAACCTTCATGATATCCCTTTAACAATAAGATGCTCTAAATAAAATCATTTTCTGTCCAAATAACAATCAAAACAGGAAGCCAACACAAATGTTTTGTTCTCCTGGTACCTCAGCCTTTCAACTTGAAGGTGAAAGGCCGAGGTAATAGGAGAATAAAACATTGTGTCGGCTTCCTGTTTTGTTTGTTATTTGGACAGTTGTGTGTGGTGTTGTTTTAAAATTATTTTCTGTCAACAATTGTCATGTGGTGGTCAAAAGAGATGGAGCCATTCGTGATGCCCCACCACTGGCCCAAAAATCAAGGAGTGTCAGTCCTTACCACTAGCACCACTGAGGGACGTACATTGGGAAGGATGACATGTACACACACAGTATTTCCAGATGCAACTCTCTGCATCAAGTGCAATTTGCCTTAAGAGCACACAGAGACCACAGTCAGTCTGGGGCTGGTTTCTCCCTCTTTCTCCAGATCCCCAGTAAGACTCCACACTGGCACAACTATAGAGTTGAAATCTCAGCTGAGTGGCCAAGCCAAGACCTTCAGCACCCTCTCTGTCCAACCAGTGCTTTGTGTCCCTGCCCAAGTAGCTGACACACACACTCTTTGAGATTTGATTCACACACACACACACACACATGCGCACACTCACACACACACACACACACACACACACACACACACACACACACACACACGCGCGCACACACACACACACACACACACACACACACCTGAGAAAGGAGAAAGTCTGGCATAGATTTACTAGCTATGTCCCCTTCTGCCCAGACAATAAGGTAGTTTTTACTGCCACTTGCCACTCTTTATCAGATACTTTAAGGCCCTTAGCAAAGGGTGCCCAATCTTACTCTGTAATGTTACTATTAATACAATTGGTAGTTTGACCAAGAGCAAGGCTATTAGGAGTGGCCCACAGTGTCAACAAATAAGGAATTGTGCAGGATGTTAATGCTGTGTGTGGACATAACAGGTCCCAACAACATGTGTGTAAAGCTTTACTGAAATAATATTCCAAGAAAAGATAAAGAATATTTTGACAGACAGGTCCACTAAACAGTGCATACAGACAGGTGTTGCAGGGCCTGCTATCACTTGGTCCTGATAATGGCTGACCTAAGCGCACATATCAGGACAGATAGACCTGGATGTGAGGACTATCTGGGTCCACATGGGTGGAACAACAGGAATAAAGAAGGACAGGCCATTCTAGACTTCTGTCTGACAAATGACTTGATGGTGAAAAACAGTTCAGGAAGAGAGTCAAAAAATTAAATGCAGGGATGGCTAACATGCAGACCAGGTAGACTTCCTGCTAGTAAAGAGTGGACAGTGAGGCAGAATCAGTGACTCATCCCCAGTGAAACAGTCACCCCACAGCGTAAATCACATGGGTTGCTACAATCAGCTGCAAGCAGTTGTTAGAGAAAGCACTAAGCTTAAAAAAGACTAGGCTGAAAACACAGAAGTTGATTGAAGAGAAAGCACAAGTGTTCAAGGAATTACTCAGGGCCATAGCATCTCAGGAAAAAGATTGATAGCACATCAAAACAGCATGTGTGTGTGCGAGGACTATAGAATGGATATGCATCCAGCCAGGTAATGAAAGCAAGGTGCATAAGGAAACTGGTTGTGGAAAGGCAAAGTCCAGGAAGTCATTAAAAGAAAGGAGTGCAGGAAAAGGTGGGAGATAGAAAAGATGGTCCAAACTAAAAAGGAATGCTGGTCCGCTAACAAAGAAGCAATGACAGCAGCAGCTGCAATAGCAAAGAACAAGACATCAGAGGTACTCTACCTGTTTCTGGAGAGTGACTCAGTAAATGGCACAAAGAAACTCTATCAGATTGCAAGGCAAAGATAGAAAAATAAAGAAGATAGTCAGACACCCTTCATAAGGGATATCAGTAACAACCTGCTCATCAGTCCAGAGGACATCAAAGGCAGATGGAAGGAATACTTCTAGTAGCTTCCGAATGAGGAAAACCCCACAGAAGATGTACTGCCCCCAGATACAGCCTATGATAAAAGATGAAGAAGAGCCCATCCTAGAAGAAGTAAGAATGGCACTAAGAAAAATGACTTCAGCAAAGGCAGAAAGCTTAGGTCACAGCAGATATGATCAAGATGTTGGATGAGATGAGGGACAAATTACTCCTGAGGTTACATCAAGCAGTATGGAGAGAAAAGCATGTCTGAGATGACTGGAGAATAATATTACTAATTTCAGTGTAGAAGAACAAAGGGACATCCACAACTGTGATCAGTACAGAGGTATCAATCTCCTGTAACACTGCATGAAAGTTCTGGAGAGGGTGATTGATAAACAAATATGAAGAGTAGTAGAAATTAAGATGGGAGATGAGCAGTTTGGGACATAATTAGTTTGGATTCAGATTTTATTTATTTATTTATTTTACATTTGTTGACCGGGCTAGTCTAACTGGACAAATATCCGTTTTCAGTAGAGGCCCGGGGAGAAAAGCTCCAATTACATGAAGTAAACAAAATCATTAACATTAAAAATATTTAGATCAGGATGCAGAACAACTGACCTGACATTTGCAGTGAGACAGCCACTTGACAAAAAGCTAGATATAAGGAAAGAGTCCAGCTGGTCATTCCTAGACTCACTGAAAGCACATGATTTTAGTAGTACTGCACTGGTGTGAATTCTATGCCAATCCAAAATGGATCCCTGCAAGTACGGCATCTGCAAGGTCCCAAAATACCTAGGCACATCGAGAAAAATGACTAGCAGACTGTGGTAGCTGTAAACTTATATATTTAGACAATCATAGCATCAGTATATAATACAAACAGACCGGTTTCGGCTTATACCTTACTAAGCCTTCATCAGTGTAAAGATACAAGTAAAACCAAACATTTATATACTGCATCAAAGGCCTGTAGACCAATTAGAGGTGTTCATGTAGCCCTGGGGCAAACAGCCCTCCCAGTTTAATGATCCATTTTCTCTCTTTTGTATTAAGTAGTTCATGCCAAGCTGATTTATTATATTTAATTCCAAGAATTTTGTCAATAATAATGAAGTGAAATGATGCTGTTTTATGGGATTCAGTATATTTGAATAATGCATTTGTGTTTCTTTTATTCTTGATTTCACTAAAGTGTTCTGATATTCTATGCTTCACTACTCTTGACGTTTGTCCTAAATAGAAAGCAGAACACTTACAGATGGCAAGGTAGATAACCCAGTCTGAATTGCAGTTAGCAAAAAAGGGATACAGAAAGAGAGAAAATGGATCATTAAACTGGGAGGGCTGTTTGCCCCAGGGCTAAATGAACACCTCTAATTGGTCTACAGGTCTTTGATACAGTATATAAATGGTTGGTTTTACTTGTATCTTTACACTGATGAAGGCTTAGTAAGGTATAAGACGAAACTGGCCTGTTTGTATTATATACTGATGCTATGATTGTCCAAATATATAAGTTTACTTCTACAACAGTCTGCTGGTCATTTTTCTTGATGTGCCTAGGTATTTTGGGACCTTGCAGACGCCTTACTTGCAGGGATCCATTTTGGATTGGATTTGGGCCTGTGGAGCTAAAGGGGTTATTACCCTATTTCACTTTGGTAATTTTTTTTTGCCTGATGCAACTTAGAGGTGCAACAATTAAGCAAGGAGCAATTTTTCTTCAGTAATTCGTGCCATACGGGTGGATTACATCGTGGTCATAAATGTTGGAAATGAATGACTGGAAATTGGCCTAGTATGCAAACAAATTTCAAAAAAACAGCCACCAGGTACCAAAAGAAACTAGTAAGAAATTCCAAGGCACCACAGGTCCAAGAATCTGCCGGAATTCTTTTAAAATCCAACTTTAATTTAAGCACAAAAGCACATAAACGCACACATTAAAACCAGCGTTTTCGTTTGAATCACTTCATCAGATGTGGGTCAGAGAACAATTAATGCCTTTTATAATCCTCTAGGAGGTTAATTATCCAATAAAAAACATCCAGTTTAAAACATCATTAATCCTCATGAATATTTATGTTAAAACCTTGGAGGAAAGGATTCTCAATAAAGGTTTATCATATATACCCAGTTCTTTTGTGTCAGAAGAATACTTTGCAAAAGATGTGGTTGATTTTTGCAGAATTATTAATTTAAAAGTATTTTTTCAGGAAAAGGAAACTACTAATATTCAAGACCATTTTAGATACCACAAGTCTACATTTTCACCCCCAATGAATCACAATGTATTGTTATTTCAAAATTCTACCCTTAGAGATCTTCATTTTAGTTCTAGAGACAGTCAAGTCTGGGCCAGTAATGTAACTATGCAGGCAATGACTATTATTTCCAATTTAGCCAATAAAAATGATGCAGTTATTCTGAGAGCCGATAAAGGAGGTGCTGTGGTGGTGCAAGATTGGAAGCGATATGATATGGAAGTCAATAAACAATTGGCAGATAGTAGGTATTATGTGCATCTCACATATAACCCCACCAAACATTTTCAAAAGCAGATAGAAGAGTTTCTATGTTTAGCTGTAAAACAGGGAATCATTGCTGATAATATTAAGGGTCAACTCACTATTTTGAACCCCAGTAATCAATATATATGTAAATATATATATATATATATATATATATATATATATATATATATATATATATATATATATTCTACCAAAAATACACAAAGACCTGAAAAATCACCCTGGGTGACCGATAGTATCTGGAAGAGGATCTATGACTGAGTCATTGTCCCAATATCTAACTAGACATTTAAAACCTTTACTTAAATGAGTGAGGGCTCGGTTGAAAGATACCACAGAATTCTTACAGGTCATCTCTGAAATGCAACTAGAAGCTGACTGGTTACTCTGTACCTTAGATGTTAAAGTCCTATATACTAATATTCCACACTGGGATGGTATCAAAGCACTAGAATATTGTTATATAGGTCAGAGTTATATCCACCAGGTTTTAACACTCTTCTTCTTGGTCTCACTGAGCATGTACTTAACCAAAAATGTCTTTTTCTATCATGATAAATGCCATTTACAGATCAAAGGTATAGCTATGGGAGCTTCCTTTGCCCCTATATATGCTGATATATTTATGGAATATGTAGAGGAACAAATTATATGTGATAGCCCCCATAACTTGTACATAGAAAAGATAGACATTTGGAAAAGATATTTAGATGATTGCTGGATGGTACGGAGATCAGATGAGGGACATCTGGAAGAATTTGTTGAATATCTCAACGAAAATAAATGGGGGATTGAATTTATGGTGAACCATGACAAAGAAAGGATTACTTTCCTGGATATTATGGCAATTAAAGCTTCAGATAATACCTTGACAACAGAAGTATACCATAAATTCCCTGAATATAATTCCCTTCTCCGTGCCTCCAGCTATCACCCCCGACATATATGTAAAAATATCCCTAAATCTCAATATATGAGGTTGAAGCGTATATGCTCAGGGAATGACTCATACTTGCATTTCAGAGGTGACCTGACCAATAGATTTAGAGAAAGGGGCTATAAAGCAGGTCATATTACACAAGCCAGGAATATGGTTAATGAAATGGAGAGAAAAAAAACTCCTACAATATCAGACTAAGATTGATACATCAAAATACAAAGTTAGGCTTGTGACAACTTATGGTAGAAATACTGGGGCACTAATGGACAGTGTGCAACTAAACTGGAACATCCTTAGGGCTGATAATAAACTTTCTGGTATAGTAAGGGATAAATGTCAGTTTTCCTTTAGAAATGGAAAAAAAATGGTGTCCTTCTGTAATCACTATAAGCAAGGATTGCATAAACAAAAGGATAGGCTACAAAGTACTATAGAGGGACAAGTTGCCATAGGATGATTTCCATGTGGTCACTGCACACAATTCCACAGGATACTACAAACTAAAAGCTTTAGTAGCAAAAACACTAGCAGAGTATTTGATATCCCTTTTTTTGCTACCTGCAATTCAGACTGGGTTATCTACCTTGCCATCTGTAAGTGTTCTGCTTTCTATGTAGGACAAACATCAAGAGCAGTGAAACATAGAATATCAGAACACTTTAGTGAAATCAAGAATAAAAGAAACGCAAATACATTATTCAAACATACTGAATCCCATAAAACAGCACCATTTCACTTCATTATTATTGACAGAATTCTTGGAATTAAATATAATAAATCAGCTTGGCATGAACTACTTAATACAAAAGAGAGAAAATGGATCATTAAACTGGGAGGGCTGTTTGCCCCAGGGCTACCTGAACACCTCTAATTGGTCTACAGGTCTTTGATATAGTATATAAATGTTTGGTTTTACTTGTATCTTTACACTGATGAAGGCCTAGTCAGGTATAAGCCGAAACCGGTCTGTTTGTATTAGATACTGATGCTATGATTGCCTAAATATATAATTTTACAGCTACCACAGGCTGCTGGTCATTTTTCTCAATGTGAATTCTATGCACAAAGACCCAATGACATTAAGTATGAACAGTGTTCAAGCTCTTAAACGAGTTCCCAGTGGGAGTGGGTGTGCATTACTGTTCAGCTCTAAGACCACTGCTGTTCATACTGGTGATGGACTACATAACCAAACAGGTTGGAGAGGACAAGTCAACAAAGCTGATGTAAACATATGGTGTGACTTTGCAGGAAGACTTTAAGAAAGAACATCAGGAAAGGATAGGGGAATAAAATGTAAACCTGAAGGTCCATGGGATGAAACTGAGTACAGATAAGACAGTTGTAATGGCAGCAGATGCAGGAACATAGAAGTTGAGGATTGAGACAGAAGGGAAAATACTGGAAATGGTTAACAGCTTCAAGTGTCTTGAAGGGTTGGTTAAAGAGAAGGGAAGTCTGAATGAGGAGGTCAAAGTTAGAATCATAGGGGTTGCAGCCAACTGACACAGAGTGTAAGGAGTTGTGTAGGAAAGAAAAATGCCAAAAAGGCTGAAAAGTAAAGTGTACAAAACAGGGATGCAACCAGTACTGCTTTGTAGAACAGAAACCT
The DNA here is from genome assembly GCF_019279795.1 of Protopterus annectens. Taxonomy (NCBI): domain Eukaryota; kingdom Metazoa; phylum Chordata; order Ceratodontiformes; family Protopteridae; genus Protopterus; species Protopterus annectens. Next base: position 1,428,155,415 of record NC_056726.1, read on the forward strand.
GGGCATTGAATGCAGAGCTGGTGAGAAAGTTAGAGAGGAAGGAGATTAAGTGATTGAGATGGATAGTAGGATGCCCCCTACTGGGCAGTTGAAGAAATGAGGGCATCAGAGCAGAAGCAAAAGTTGCTCCAATTGCAGAGAAAGTCAAATAGACCAAATTATGGTGGTTAAGGCACATGTGCAGAAAAGCAGAAGACAATGTGATGAAGATTATTTGGGACAGACAGGAAGAAGGCAAGAGTAAAAAGGGCATCTAAAAAGAGATGGATGGATTGTGTAAAAGAAGAAATGTGACAGTCAGACATGACTGTCAAAGAAGTCAGGAGATTAGCATTGAATAAAGAGAGATGACACCACACCCCAACCCCATGTAAAATGGGAAAAAAAGGGGGTTGATGATGATGATCACAACTGACAAAGTGAATTTCTGTATATCAGATTAGAAGCATGTTTGCATTCTGAAAGGTATGGACACAGCAACTATATGTTGCAAGTTAATAAAGCTTAGAGTACTATGTTATGAAACAAGGGAAGATTATAGTTTGACCTTGTCTTGCTACATGTTCAGGAATGGATACAGCCTTGTTTGTATGACTGCATGGATGAAATCATGAAAACCAGGCTAGCAATAAGAAAGTGCTGAAATGTAACAATATTGACAGATTCTGAATAATAGTTGCATATTGCTCTCATTTCTGCCTGCAAATATTGATATTTTATGACATTGTGACTCTGTATGTGAGACACTGTAATCATTAGTTGTAGCAATTTCAATGATCAGTGCTACTTTTTTCTTTTGTCATGAGCTACTTTATCTGTTTTTCCTGCATCTATTTTTGAATTGTTGGTAATGGGTGATCCCATATGATGTATACTTCATCATTTTCTATAAACCTTTGTGGTTCATGTTTCCAATGCTTCTCAGATACATCTGTATTGTAGTGTTTCTACAATCCCCAATGTAGCAATCTTGCCACATTACTTTACCTTTCAGTGTACAGGCCCTCTGCCATGAGTGTATCACACCCAGCAACAAGGTGTGCAAATGTTTCCAATTCTTTTTACCAATCCTATATTTGTTTGTTTATTCCACATGTTCAATGGACTTTGTAAATCAATGTGTAAGTAGCCCACTATCCTGTGCTGCCATTATTAACCTTTCATTGTGTGTCAAATTCTGTTCAATATAAGGTTATTCCAGGAGATGGCTGCACTTGCCAGTACACTTAGGACTTTTCAACATCCTACTTACATTCTACCACCAATTTTCTTACTTTCACCATGGATGTACAGGCAGACACGGTGCATTTCGTGATGTTGCCCTTAAAAAGAATCTATTAAAGAAAGGATTTGACTCTAACATTTATCAAAAGCCCAGCTATTCCAACTTTTATTTGCACTTTGACAGCATGCGCCCTACACACCAGAAAAAATCAGTAGTCAAAGAACAGTGTGTCAGGATTGTCAGGATGGTGTCCAGGGACAATGATTTTCAGGTAGAAATGTTTACCCTGAAATCTATGTTGCAAAGAAGAGGATACCCAGATGGGTTCTTGAATAACATTTTCAGACAGTTAACCAGGAAAAGGACATTGGGACATTTTTTCCACTACTATGTAAGGGACAAGGAACCAATTCCACAGCTGGAAATGGAGAAAGTAGTGATTTGGGTGCATTGGGGGGCTTTGATCATGGGTTGGTACTGCCCTTTACCAACCAATGTGATGGCCTGAAAGAAATAGTAGAAAGAAGCTGGTCTATTTGTACTGTTGATAGTGAACATGATGAGTTAGTAGGACCAAAACCCAGGATGGTCTATAGAAAAGCCCCTTGCTTTAAGGTGTTATTGGAAGGATCGAATTTCATCAAACAAATGCGGTAGATGGCTAGATGTGGGAACTGCAATTATTGTATGTTCATGAAGGAAGGCCCCTTTGTTACAGTGCCTGGTTTTGGAAAGATTTATTTCCAAAATAGATTTATGTGTAACAGTAGAGGAGTGATTTATGTAGATCTCTGCTCTGATTGCTCTGCATTCTATATTGGCAAAACCAAAAGAACCTTCAGGCAGGGAGTTTATGAGCATCAGTATGACATTAGAAAGGGGGATGAACATGATACCTTGGCCAAACATGTCAAAGGAAACCTGGGACATACATTTAAATTCAATATTATTGACCAGGCAGAACTAGCGGAACAAGGTGGTCCTGTGGATGACTACCTCGAATTCCTAGAATTGAAGTGGCAACTTAAAACCAATGCCACTCAACCCCCAGGACTCAATGACCATATTTCCATCTCTAGCTTACTTAGATTGAAGGTATCTAACTATTTTGAATGAGGCAGCCACTAATGGGCTGAAAAAAATTTTTCTATTCACAATGCTTAAACAGTTGAAAAACAAAGTCTTTTGTTTTAGAGAGGTTTTATAGTTACATCATGTTATTAACAGTGAATTGCCAACACATTATTTTAAATGAAAATTTTGTTTATGTTGTCCCTAGTTTTAAAAGGTTTTAAAAGTTGACACTTGCTTATGATACGGAGGGCTTGAATAGTTAATTAGGTGATGATGTCATTAATCAATAGAGATTGCCACTCACAGCTATAAAAATTCAGTCAGTTGCAATTTATATTGTATTTTATTTATTTTATTTTTTATTTTATTTTACATTTGTTGACCGGGATAGTGCAACTGGATATATGTCCATTTTCAGCGGATGCACGGGGAGAAAAGCTCCAATTTACATGTATAAACAGAGCACTTATGAGACATGAATACATACAAAGTTTGTACAATGTAGTCCTCAAGAAGGGACTCACAAGATTGACAGTCTTTATGATATAAACATTGTTCTGAAGAAGTCCTATTACCTATGGACGAAACCGTCCAATGTCTGCTATTGTAAATAAAGCCTTTTTGTGGCACTCGACTCTGAAGTAAATCAAAATGGTTTGTCTTTTCTGGAAGATGCAGGAAGGAAAAGGAGGCAGTTTTGTGTGTCTAAATGGGCCCCTAGATATTGCGAATCACTCTTGGTTTGATTTTTTCATTTCCACCAAGGACACAACTGAGAGTAATGAGATTCTTGGCAAAAATGTAATTTTTGCAGACTGCATTTGTTGATGGGAAAATTATCAACAAGTGGGTTACATGTTGTATAATGACATTCCAGTGAAACATAATAGTCACAAAGAGTATAATTTGTGAGCTTTAAAAAATCAGAATGTTATATTATGCCACTTAGTATGGTCACAGACCAGATTGTTCAAAATGACGTAATTACCAAGAGGGAAGGAGATATGCAAGGGTAAATTCCAAGTCCATGAAGTATTCCTTGTCAAAAGCTGTTTTGATAAATTCACAGTTATCCCCTGGATTCACAAAAGCTTTCACAGAGTGCAGGATTGGTGCAGGAGGCCACGCAGGCAATATGTCTGCTGTGCGATCCATGAACAGCCTGTAGGAGTGTGCATGAGCGCTCCTGCAATAATCTTACACGGACTAAGCCCTGGTATGCAAATCACCCCATTTGCAGGTGAAAGCTATGGAAATGAGGTGATTCTGTGATCCAGGAAGCTTGCAACAGTCCGTGCAAGACTAGTGCCTTCTGCAGAAATGTACTCGGTTAGTAACTGAGTACATTTATGCAAAATCCAAAACAGAGCTATGACAGCTCCAAATAAAGGCTGCATATCATTGAGGAAGCATGCCTATGGCCAAGTATAAGGCCATTGGCATTGCAAACAATACAAAAAATAAAAAAATCAACTTTTATTCTTTTTTTCGGCTGTTTAAGCGTGGGGCAGCAGCGTGCAAACGGGATTGGGGGAAATAATAAAATAAACCTAAAATAAGCATTCTGTCCAAAATGAGTATTCTGCCATACAAGTCAATGGCAGGCAGAAGACAACCTGGCCAGTGAGTAGTGGTTGCTAAGGCGGGAAGGTCAGTGTGACACAGGTCACTATGCATTAGCAGGCAATCCTGTGCAAATGAGGGGAAGGATAGTGAATCCCAGTTTTCCCCAGGATGTGAGTCAGGTCCCAACAGTGTAAGAGTATAAATAGCTGGGTGCAAGCCTGGGAGGTAGGTGACATCATGGGGGGGGGGGGTTGCCTGGCATACTGTAAGCGGATTGTAGCCCTGTAGCTTGGGTTTGCTCCTTGCTTAGCACTATGGTATGGATGTGAGCATGCACGGAAATTGGGTGGCTGAATGTTATGGCAGCAGGCAGTAGACTCCCATAGTGGCACCATGACATCTGTAACATGGAGTCACCATAGTAGCCAGTACTACACAGGGTGACAAAACCCACTGCAGGAAATGTGCTGAGTGACATGTGTGTCCATATGATCCACACATGCCAGTCAGGATGGTTCATATACCCAACAACAGTCTCAGCCAGCAGGACAGGTATAGTCAAACCCAAACAGAGCTTGTGCCATGGCTGCAGAATGATGGCTATGGTTAAACCCCCCCCCCAGGCCTACACAGACCACAGCAAGGCAGGCAATGGGATGTTAGTTCTGAAGGGTAGGAGGTCAGACAATAATATGTAGGGCAACCGAAGCCAAGATCTGTAGTACACTGGTATGCCTCTAGTCAGCATGATAGCTAACAATACAGAATGAAGTGGAGTACCTGACATATCAGCACAGTCATAGCAAATGTGTGCAAGTTTCATGTGTACCCCCCACATCCTACATAGTAATGGAATAACAGTCAGGTTTGCCCCCCAACCCTGTGTATAAATGCAGAAATAGTCAGGTGTGCCCCCATCCTACATAGTAATGTAATAACAGTCAGGTGTGCCCCCCCCCCACTCCTATGTAGAAATGTAGAAATAGTCAGGTGTGCACCCCATCCTACATAGTAATGTAGTTCTACAGAATTGTTTCTGCTACTAGGTTGTACCTCTTGTAATCATATTTGTAAACTGCTGATGCATTCTCAGACCTTGCTTGTATTTCTTGTAAATCCTGTATGTAAACTGTTTCTTTTAATGCATTCTCAGAGCTTTTCTCCCCTGGCCTCCATTGAAAACGGGCCATGTTGACTCAGTGGACTTCCCCGGTAATCAAACTGGAAATAAATAAATAAATAAATAAATAAATAACAGTCAGGTGTGCCCTCCCACTCCTGTGTAGAAATGCAGAAACAGTCAGGTGTGACCCCCCCTGTTATGCAGAAATGTAGTAACAGTCAAAGCCAAATGGTCGATGGATACCCTGCAGAGACTGCATGCTACCTGTTGGTGTACAACACAAAGGTCTGCACTGCAGAACAAACTACCTGGACACGATCCACAAATTCAATACAGACGGCCATACTGGGCATGTGAACACACTTAGAGAAATGAAGGCAATGTCAGTCAACAACATACTGAAAGGCCATACTGGGCATGCTCACACACCTAAACACATGAAGGCCATGACTGCAAACACCAATGAAGGTAATGTCAGTCAACGACATACTGAAAGGTCATACTGGGCATGCTCACACACCTAAACACATGAAGACCATGACTGCAAACACCAGTGGACCAGACATATCTGGCAGTTGCAGTTGTTAGTGCAGACACTCTTCAGTATGCACCACTCATGCCTTGCACACACAGTGGATAGGAATACAGACAGATATGTCAGGACAACACACTATAATAAGCCAACGGTAGATGTACATAGATGTATGGAAGAGGGTGACTGTGAGAAGGAGCCATCCAGGCCTGTCCCACAAAGCACACAGCCAAAGGGCCCCAAACACATGAGGTGAAGATGTCACTCACTGCAGATACTAGCTACCAGTATCTGTCAGCATTACAGACTATGTGGTGCACATGCCAGCTGTGCAACATGACTGTACAAGGAAGTAGTCATCTAGCAGCTGTATACATGTACCTGTGACATATGACCCAATGTGTGCCTGCATGTGGTATGTCAACCCCTAGATGAATGGGTTATGGACCATGCACTCACCCTCCCATAGCTCTACTATGACAAGTCTGCTGAGATCATCCAATGTAAAATACACCTTTGGGAGAGTTGTAGCCTAGTAATCTCCGTGGCACATCCTATAACTGTGTACTGCTGTAGTGTGATAAATTAGTTAGGTAGAAGTTCTAACCCCAGACTTGGCAACTGTTTAAGTGCGTGTGACTGTGTAGAGAACAATGCTTTTTAGGGTACTCACACTCCTCACAAGTCATATACTCAACTTTGGCAAGGCTGCTGATGTCACCCACCTAGAAATACACCTCTGGGAAGGTTCTAGCCCAGTAATCTCCATAGTATGTCCTCTAACTGCGTACTACTGTAGTGTGATAAATTAATTAGGTGGGAGTTCTAATCCCAGACTTGGCAACTGTGTGTGTTTGTGTGGGTGTCTGACTGTGTAGAGAGCAATGCTTTTTAGGGTACTCACACTCCTTACAATTCATATACTCAACTTTGGCAAGGCTGCTGATGTCACCCACCTAGAAATACACCTATTTGAAGATTGTGGTCCAGTAATCTCTGTAGTGCATCCTGTAACTGTGTACTTCTGTAGTGTGATAAATTAGGTAGGATTTCTAACCCCAGACTTGGCAACTGTGAGTGTGTGTTTGTGTGCATGTCTGTCTGTCTCTGACTGTGTAGAGAGCAATTCTTTTTAGGGTACCCACTCTCCTTACAATTCATATACTCAACTTTGGCAAGGCTGCCAATGTCACCCACCTAGAAATACACCTCTGGGAAGGTTAGAACCCAATAATCTCAATAGCGCATCCTGTAACTGCATACTGCTGTAGTATGATAAATTAGTTAGGTAGGAATTCTAACCCCAAACTTGGCAACTTTGTGTGTGCGTGTGTGCGTGTGTGTGTGTGTGTGTGTGTGTGTGTGTGTGTGTGTGTGTGTGTGTGTGTGTGTGTGTGTGTGTGTGTGTCTGTCTCTTACTGTGTAGAGAGCAATTCTTTTTAGGGTACTCACACTCCTTGCAATTCATATACTCAACATTGGCAAGGCTGCTGATGTCAACCACCTAGAAATACACCTCTGGGAAGATTGTAGCCCAGTAATCTCTGTAGCATGTCCTGTAACTGTGTTCTGCTGTAGTGTGATCAATTAGTTATTTAGGAGTTCTAACTCCAGTCTTGGCAGCTGTGTGGGTTTGTGTGCATGTCTGTCTGTCTCTGACTGTGTAGAGATCAATGCTTTTCACAGTACTCACACTTCTTACAATTCATATACTCAACTTTGGCAAGGCTGCTGATGTCATCCATCTAGAAATACACCTCTGGGAAGGTTGAAGCCCAGTAATCACGGTAGTGTGTCCTGTAACTGCGTATTTCTGTAGTGTGATATAGAACTGTGATAGGGTTCCATCCCCACCCGTGGCAGTTCTGGATGTTTAGTGTGTGTTTCAATGTCTGTGTAGGAAACAATGCATTTTAGGCTAGTCACACTCAGTACATTTCAAATGGCCTACTTTGGCAATCCTGCTGATGTCATTAATTGTGAAATACACCTTTGGGGAAGGAGTACTTCAGTAAAGTCTGTGGCGTGTACTATAACTGCATAGTGCTGTAGGAGAATACACTAGTTTGCTAGGGGATCTACTCCCATATATGACAGGTGTGTAAGTGTGTGTGTTTGTAACTTGTATCCTGTGTAGAGGTGATTGTGAGTATGTGACACCTATGGCCAATGTGGAGCTGGTTTTGCATATTTCTTATATGGTGGCCCTACTATATATCACAATGTCCACTATACAGAGATAACAGATGTGAAATAGCTGAGAGGCTGGGGTGCAAAACCATACCCATACATGTGACATCAAGGCCAGGCAATCACAGCTATCAACACCAGTATTACCCAGAGCACACTCTCAACCCATGTCTTATGCACACACACATGCCTAAGCAACAACCGATATGTGGGTAGTACACTGCATATTGGCCACTGATAGCAACTATGGAGTGATAGCAGTGGGCTACAGAAGGCATGTCACCCTGTCTATCTCTCCAATATTCACGTACATGCAGACAGTGCACCTCCCCCATGTTCCCCAATGGACACCTGCAACACCTGTGGTGCCGTGGTGCCATCACATGTGACCCACAATGGATTTACCATGCCTGACAACATGCCCTGTATGGACAGATGTCACTGATACCAGAGAATGCTGTTAGCATGCTATCAATGTAGGTGCAGGGTAAACCTGTTGCTCATTACCAGTTCCTGCCACTGGTGGGCAAGACTGGCACATCTGATGATAATCTGTGTTCACAACATGGGCCAGACACCCCAGGTACAGTTCCACATGTCACTGTACATGCATGTGGGAGGTGTGCAAATCCCAGACACTGTCCATGTCATGGACTAAGGAACACATACATGGCAAGCGATGCACAGCATTGGTCACACACAATAGTCACCCAGGTGACTGAATGGGGGGTACACTACCCACCTATGTGGGCAAATGCAGAAACTACAGCCCTGAGCCACAATGCAGGCCACTGTCATGTGGCCTGATACCAAGGTATACCCATTGCATACCCTTGTATAGCCTGCTGGCACAGTCAACCACCACACACTCATACAGATATGCACCCATGCATGTCAGGACTGACACCCTGTGTGTTTGTGTGTGTGTTGTATGGTGCATATGTTCACATCCACACTCACTATAACCCTCATGGGCATACTGAAGCATGCTGTCTGATGTCAGACACCTCCTCATACCCTTTACCCATACAACCTTCGTATGACACTTGTGGTGCATGTGATACCTGCACAGTGATGTGTTGTGGCAATCCCACTACTGATAAGTTGTACTCCTGGCCCTGCCAAGTGTGTCAATGTGTGTGTGTGTCCCTGTGAGAGTGTGACTGTGTTGACGCTGGCACCTGTTCATACGGACAGGCATGTGTACGTCACCTACCATATAGCTACCGTATCCCTGTTGCAGATGTCACTCACCATCACATATAGGTTCTGAGTGCTCCACAACAGGTAACATCCAATAACTGCAATGAACTGTGATAGCACTACATAGTTTTCAGGGATTTGATATCCTGCGCTGGTAGGTGTGTGACAAACATGCTTCAGTTTTACTCTCCCACCCCTCCCTGACATGTGTTTGCCTCTGTCTGCCTCTCCCACTCCCTCTCTGGTGGATGTGGAGACCTGCACGTGCTTTGCTAAGGCAGCAGCATGTGTATTTTAAGTGATGCTCATGATCATCTGATGGCCTCTGCATGAATTGCAGCCCTCCCCTAGCTGATTGCATGTGGAACAGCTGTGGTAACATTCCCATAGCCAATTGCATGGAAACACACTCCAATATCTATGAACATCATGCTGGTGTTGGCCCTTTTCATTCACTGTGAGCAGGAACTAGATCTGTTGTTTGGCAAACAGCATCACAGATGGATTGGGGATTTACCTCTAACAACATACACTGTGGAAAGAGGGCAACAAACAGGAGGGGGATGTGCCTGTCCTGTCTACAGACTGTAAGTGCTGCTATACTGCATTTGGAGTAATGTTGGTTTAACAGTGTTTGTGTGGATATGGCTGTCTTACATGTCACAATACCTGCCGTGTCAGTTCCATGTTTATGAGGAATCCCCATCTGCAGGGTCATCTGCAGACTAGGCAGTGTTGTGCCTTTGGTTTCATGTGTTACCCACAGACCATCTATCTGTGAACTGCAGAAGGTAGTGTGAGGATTGCAGTCTGTAGATAGTGAAAGCTATGATAGTTACTGACGTCATATCCCTCATAGGACATATATTGCAACAAATCCCGTTACAACAGTAAATGTATGAGGTTATCACAGCAACTTGCCAATATTGGCCCTATATATGTGCTTCCAGCCACACCTCTGTCAACCTTTGTACGTATGTCATGCATGAAGTGGTGCATATGTGCTGTACACCATAATTAGTGTCATCATATCTGATAACAAGCCAGTGATATATCAGACTGCTACACATTATGTACAGTAGGGGTAATATTTCATGACATAACCTGGACATTCTGTGGATGTTTGTAAAGTACTGAGGTTGGTGTATTTATGGTGAATGTCAACAGTGTGTGTATTGTTAATATGTACTTTAGCGTGTGTATAGACTTTGGTTGATGTCATTGTTCTAGTTCCCCTCCTATCTGATGTTACATGCTTCTCCACTGTATGGTACTGTATTGGCGTACATGTTTATAGGGCCATACACACACATGTCCCATACCACAGACAGCCATCAGACCAAACTGTGTAGCAGACCAGTATGTGTAGGGTCAGTCTGTGAGTGGCACATATGAGGATGGTGTAGAACAGATAGTCCATATACAGTAATATTATGCTAGCTTACCATATGTGGCTGTGGCTGTGTTCACATTGGTTGTGGTTATGCACTTTCACACAGGTGTATCTTACCCTGTGCTGTGCCATGCCTGTTGAGCCTGCTATATATGCAAGTACATGTGCAATCCCCCATAGAAGACGTAGGCCAGTGTTGAGCCAGTCTGTCTGTAGCCTGCATAGTGCATTGTTACATGCCTAGAAACTTAGTGTACTTACCCAGTGAGATGTCATGTGCAGATACCTGCCAGATGTACTACTGACGGGTCTCCCCTAACAGTCATGTATGTCAGACAGAGCAGTGGGTGCTGTACAGATGTATGTCAAAATCTAGTGGATAGTATGTGGCCATGACACCCCTGTACCAGCAGTCATTATGTGTCAGGCCAGACAGGGGTGTGTGAATGCATAACCTATGGTGGCAAATGTATACCAGTCATTGTGTGTTATACCCATCTACATGGCTGTCTACATCCATATTGTCAGGCATGGTACACATGTGCTGCACTAAGGGCTTATATGTATACCTCTGGATTGTACAGAGTGTGTCAGAATTTCCACATATATTGGCCAATATCTCTGATGCAGTCCACAGGGGCATTATGTGCTAGCAGCGGTACTTTACAATGATGTCCTTAGGATGTCTGTCAGTAGCCAATGGCACACATGTTATAAGCAGATGTGACCTCCCACACACACCATGTCTGTGAAGACAATCCCAATGACAGTAGCAATTGTCTATTAATATACCTACTATACATTCCTGACATCTCATTGCACTACGACTTTGGGACTATAGGGGCTGGGGTAGGGCAACACTCCATGTCCAGGACATATGTTGGAAATATATGTACATATACTTATCCAGATAGCCATATATATATGATTACACATGTGTAGTACTTCCACTATAAATCTCTACATCATGTGGGCGTGGTCCATTTACATTTCCTGTGTGATGGGCATCCTTCCTGTGTGTGGGCATCAGTGTTACAGACAGCAGGTAGCAATACCTCTTACAGGAGAACTGGCACACTCATGGCAGCCACATATTTGTAGGAGGATCAGGAACTCAGACAGACTGTGAGTCGAGTTGTGTTATGCTTTCTATAGTACTGGTGTTACAGGGTGTGTGTGCACATACTAGTTTACCTTGGAATGTAGCCTGTCTGCATAGCTCACAACTGTGGGCCTATCCTCTTGGTGGCCAGAGGTGTGCCTATCATGTTTTGTCTGTCCACCACACCAGTTCTGTGTCAAATATTACACTGGCAGTGTGTGTGTTGAGTGCTATCGGTACATGGCTACATCCATTTCTGTTTCTAACCTCAATTCCCTGACTAAAGGTATGTTGCAGACCATCCTGTAACACCAGCAACTTGCTTAGTGTATGGCAACAGTTGTCCACATATGTGCTTGTGCTCCAGCCTCTGTCCTCCACCTACATACCAAGGTTTGCACATATGTCATACTGTCGAGGGGTTGTTCTGTAGTGGACTGTGAAGTATATTGCACTGCCATTGCTGCCATCAATTCACTGCTGTTGTATCCCCCCACACATATGGTGGAGCTGGGGCCATATATGTGTGGGCATCACCTACACAATACATGTGTGCCCTTATGCACTCCAGAGGCCATTGTATGTAACAGTAGTATATGGCCCTGTATTATTGAGTCTGGGGGGGAGCACCATAAATGACATAGGTTGTTACAAAATGTGAGGGTATCAGGGCTGAGCTGCCTTAAGGAATCTGGATGTACAGTACCATATACTTCACTTATAATTACATTACTTACATGAATTGGGTTAAGGCAAGCCTACTGCTTCCTGCCATACAGATTGTTCTGTTTGTGGGTGTGCTCATAATGGTGTCAGTTATGCCTTGTTATGTAACAATTACAACCCATGTGGTCACGTGACGTCTTTATCACCTACTGAGTTTGTACAGAGTACATAGAGGCTGCTGAACTATACACCTGCATTACATACTGTTGATTGTTTGGTATCCTGTGGCCCAGTCTGCCTTCACTATTGTACAATTTGAAGGGCTTGGCCTGGACAACAACAGTTGTGAACCTTTCCTGACTACTGTATCAGTGTAACTGTTTCACAGTTGCATTACTCTGTTTATATGGTTGTCAGTATCTGAACAGCTATATGACATGGCATATAGAACTGTAATAGTATTAAAAGTTTTCCATTTCTTCAAACCTGTGTGTGGTATTTTCCTATGACCTCTCTGTGGGTATATGTTGCAGACAATGATTGTCATTTGTATAGGTGGCCCATACAGTGTCCAGTTGTTCAGGTGTTAACTGTAGGCATAGTGACTGTTCCATATTGTGTGAACCTTCTACATATGTATCTTACTGTACATATATCTGCATGTGTATGTGTAGTCACATCTATATATATATATATATATATATATATATATGTGTATATATATATATATATATATATATGTATATATATATATATATGTGTATATGTATATATATATATATATATATATATATATATATATGTGTGTGTGTATATATATATATATATATATATATATATATATGTGTGTGTGTGTGTGTGTGTGTGTGTATATGTATCTGCATATCTGTGTCTGTGTATCTGTATCCTGGGAATATTGATGGCTTCCACATATTACATTTCCTATGGGAGGCAGACTGTACTGCGTGATATGTTACCAATACCAACCTGACATCATACAGGTGGGATGTAGTACTGGTAACATCTTGTGCCCATGTCATGTAAGGTCCTGGTTATGGGATCTGCAAGACTTGGTAGTGTATTGCAGGGCGGATGTGTTTGGCTGTGGGGGAGAATGCCTATTCGTACAAGACGTATAGTGTGTGATTCCTCTTAACCCCATTAACGGTGCATGTGGACATATGCGTGTTTGTTAATCTGCCATTGCAATCGACAGATGTATGGCCATATATACCTATATAGATGTATATATATATGGTACATATCACTTCACCTAAAACGCATTTCACCAACACCAAATCACCTAAAGTTCATTTCACCTAAAACTCATTTCACCTAAAACTCATTTCACTGGCAAGTAGTAATCTAAAGCAGTTCAATGGTATATGTCCTTCTCTCCGCTGTAGTGCAATTCAGGTGTTAGTATATATATTAAGGGGGGGTGTGGGGGGCACAGCCCTCCACATTGCGGGGAGTGGGGAGCATAGGCCCTCACATAGGTGACTTTTACCAAATAATGTAAAACAAAACCAGACACCATAAAACCAAAGTAAGTGGGGGTAAGCAGTTGTAAGCTGGTTTGTGTGGGTTTGTCAAGTCAGGTTTTATCACTGTTGATGTGCAGTGATCATGGGGTTATAAAGATTAATTTTTTACTAGATAATTCTGACAAACTGAAATCTAAACCAATGCACAGAAGCTTAATTACAAATTATATGTAAGCAAATCAGTCACTATGCAAAACTAACTGGAGTGAGGTGTTCAGTGGAAAAACTGCAGATGGAATGTGAAAAGTTTTGAAAGAGAAATTGAGTGCAAAGAGTAAAAAAAAATGTTTAATGTTAGGATCTAGGCATAAAATGTCAAGGGGATATATTTCCATAAGAACAAGATATCTGATTAAGGTAAGAGACAAAAAATATAAGAAATGGAAGAGATGCTGAACTAAACTTTAAAAACTGAAATAAACAAGCTGGACAAACATTGAGACAAGATAAAGAAAATTTTGAAGAAAATGTATATAAAGATATTGAGCATAATAAGAAACCGTTTTATAAATACATAAAATGAGGAAGGAGTAAAGACATATAAACTGATAAACTGTGTGCAAATTCTAACATTTATTCTCAGGCACAGTAGATTATATATGTATTTACAAAGTCTTATGTAAAACAGTTTAGCTCCACAAAAGGGGTGGTGAGTTGCTCTAGTGACATCCAGGTAACCCCAGATACTAAAATCAAATTAGATTATATTGAAAAAGAACAGTGCAAACAGGATCCAAACAAAGCGAACTTACAGTACCATTATATCTTTTATTCACTAGGTCATATAAATATGGGGAGATGCCTCAAGAGTGGAGACATGCTTATTAAACCTGTTTTTAAGGGAACTAGGAGTAGAACAAACCCAGAGTCTTATAGACCCTTAAGTCTAATTTCATGTTGTGGAAAAATAATGGAGAAGGTAATATTGGATAAGTTATTGTCAGAATTAGATACTTTTCCCTTTAAACCATATATCAGCATTCATATGTTGAAAATAGATCTATTACCACCTGTAACATGATGTTCTATAACAATATAATAACAGCTATGAATGAAAAATTGTGCTGTGATGTAATTTATATAGATTTAACTTTAGCAGTTGACAGGGTCATATACAAAACACTGATCAATAAATTAGTACAACTAGGTATTGATGTAGTCTTGTTAAGATGGATAGCAGCATTGCTTACAGATAGGAAATGAGGACATGGCAAGTATCATAAAGCAAATGGACAGGTGAAATCCTTAGTTACAGCTGGGTGTCCCATAGGGCTCTGTCCTAGGCCCTTACTTGTTTAGATTGTATCATTCAGACCTAAATTTTTCATCTGAGGTGTTCTACAGTCTATATGCAGATGACATGAAATTGGGTAAACTGATTACATGTGTTACAGATAAGGCATGTCTGTAAAATAACTTGACTAAATTGACCATTTGGGAACAGGAGAATAATATGTTGATAAATACATTGAAAACTATGCATATGAGATTTGGGAGACATACATTGAAAGGTGAATATTTAATGCAGCACACAGTGATTAAAACTGTAGACTCATTTAAGGACCTGGGTATATGGGTAGATTCAGCTATGAGTTTTTCAAATCATATCAACCAGCTGGTTAATGATAGTTATAGAACAATAGGTTGTATAAAAAAATGTATAAAGTCTAGGAAATCAAACATGATGAAGTCATTGTTTCTATGTTACATTAGACCCAAACTTGTTATTGGAATAACACTATGGAAACCCTATACAAAAACAATCATGAGTAAAAATATCCCAAGGGCATCCATGGATGTGAAAATTTAAGTTATTATGAAAGGCTAAAATATAGGGCGGCTTCGGTGGTGCAGTGGTTAGCATTGCCACCTCACAGCAAGAGTTTCTCTGGTTTGATTCTCGGCTGGGGTGCCTTCTGTGCGGAGTCTGCATGTCCTCCCTGTGGTCATGTGAGTTTCCTTCAGGTGCTCCAGTTTTCTTCCACACCCCACAGACATGCAGTAGGTGGATTGGACACTCTAAATTGGCCCTAGGTGTGAGTGTGTGAGTGTGTGCATGAGTGTGTGCCTTCTGTGGAAGGTTGGGCACCAGGCTGGCAACTTGACACCGTAAAACTCCACTGCCCATCATGAGCAGACAGATGATCTGCTGTGGTGACCCCTAACCAGGAAAAGCCAAAAGAAGAAGGAGAAGAAGAAGATGAAACACTAAAATATCTGAACTTATGCAGTGTATCTTACAGATATCTAAGAGAAGATCTTATTAGGTATATAGGGCATTTAGAGACAACTACCTCTGGGAATGTTTGGTGTTATTAAAAAGTATTAGAAAGTCATCAGACAACCTATGTAGGAGATTCTGTAGGAATGAGAAGTGTACTAATTGGTTCTCGGAGACAGCAGCTGATGCATAGAACAGACTACCAAATTACATTAAAGCAAGTACTAGCTTAGATATTTTAAGAACAGCCTGGACACTTATTATGGGAATAATAGTTTTGGTATATTGGCAAACTAGAAGGTCATTAATGCCCGTGATAAAGTTTGATTCTCTGTAAACTGTTTTTTTTTTGGAGCTTTTCTCCTTGCATCTCCACTGAAAATGGGCCACAATCGCAGCTGTACCAACTTGGTTAACAACGCTTCCTGGAATTCATCAATTCCAATGCCGTGGACCAGCGCATTATTACCCCCACTAGAGGAAGCAACACCCTTGACCTGGTTATTACTAAATGGGCAACCGTTGCTCTACACTAATAGTCAATTCTCCCTGGTTAGATCCGATCACACACTAATAACCATGGATGGAAATTCACATCTCGTCCACACTCCCCGCAAAGGTATCCATCATGAAAAACTTCACCAAAGCTGACTTTGGACTCCTAAAAACAAAGGTGGCTAACTTCACAGCACCCATGCCAATGGAAAATAGATGCATGACTGCCAAAATCATACACCAATGCACTGTATAAACATGTACTTAAATGCATGGAACTAGCCATACCCAACAGAACCAAGACACTCTCCTCCAAAAAAAAGGAAGCCAATCTGGTGGTCACCTGCAATTACTAAACTCTACAACAGAAGGAAGAAACTGTTGCAGAAAAAGCAGAAGTCCCAAGACTGGAAAAATTTACTTACTAACCTCAACAAAAAGTTGAGATCCCTCATCAAAACCTCCAAAGCCAGCTATGAAGGCAGAATTGTGGCAGACACTAAAAACAACCACAAAGCCTTCTATAGTTATATCAAGAATCTCCACTGCAATACCCAGATTGCTCTGAGTTACTGCACAATGGTACCTTCTATACTGAGCCAACAGATATTGCCAACATACTGGCGGACATATTCAGTGTCAACTTTACCCCTCTCTCCCCCTTAATGGACCAATCTCAATACCGGAAGAATACCAGGCACCCAGCATTACTGCAGCACAGGTTAAAGCTGCATTGTCCAAGGCCAAGAATACAGCTTCCATGGGACCCTACAATATCCCTGGCTG
Source organism: Protopterus annectens (assembly GCF_019279795.1). Taxonomy (NCBI): domain Eukaryota; kingdom Metazoa; phylum Chordata; order Ceratodontiformes; family Protopteridae; genus Protopterus; species Protopterus annectens. The sequence continues at coordinate 1,428,172,538 of NC_056726.1, forward strand.
TGTTATACATGAATCACAAAGTGAAATGACACCACATCTGTGTGCCCTGTTCACTCACAGCCTCACCTCAAGCTTTGTCCCTACCAAATGGTGCACTGCTGCAGTCATCCCTCTCCATAAAGGAGAAGAGACTACAGACCCTGGAAATTATCGCCCATTAGCCTAACGAGTCTGATTTGTCAGGCTATGGAGCACATCATCCTGGACCTAATTAAGAAGGATATAGGGAATCACTCTAGAGCCCATGCAATTTGGTTTTGTGAAAGGTAGATCATGCCTCCTCAACCTGGTTGACTTCTTTGAGTCGGTCACCAGAGCTGTAGATGAATGTAAGGCAGTTCATACAGCCTACCTCGATCTGGCTAAGGTCTTTGATACAATTCCTCACTAAAGAATTATTGATAAACTCACCAAACTAGGCATCAACCCCTATATCATTAGGTGGGCTGCAAATTGGCTCACAGATGGAACCCACAGTGTGAAAGTAGCGGACTTCAAGTCAGACTGCCGAACAGTCATGAGTGGAGTCCCACAGGGATCAGTCTTGGGTCCTCCCCTGTTTGGCATCTACTTCTCAAAAGTCCAGGCCAACATGGAGGGACTCTGCCTGACCAAGTTCACAGATGACTGCAAGCTGGGAGCCATTATTAACTCCCCAAGTGATGCAGACATCCTACAGAAAGGCCTCACTGAGACCAATGACTGGTGTCAAAACCATGGCCTTAAGCTTACTGCCAAAAAATGTGTCATCATCACCTTTGGGAAAAACTCAGTAACCACTAATTACAACATCGATGGGAGCCCACTGAACACTGAAGGCATTATAAGAGATCTGCTGACCACCACATTGCCACTGTGGTCAGAAAATCCTTCTATGTGGCACATTTCATTACCAAGGGTTTTGCATCCAGGAAGAAAGAGGTCATTATTTCTCTCTACTCTTCCCTCATTAGACCAATCATAGAGTATAATGCACAATTTGTCATGTACCTCACTAGACACCTGCAACAGCTGGGGAGGCCAAAAAGGTACCTCACAAAGAGGATGGTAGGCCTTAAACACATATCCTACATGGACAGACCCAAAAAAACTACAGCTATTATTTGTCTCATATCGTCTACTACAAGGTGATCTCTGCTTGACTTACAAAGCCATGTCTGACCCAGCTCTGATAGAAATGCTACATCTAAAGACATCCCAATCCCTCCATACCACATGCTCCACAGACCTCAACCTCATCCTCATTACCTCAATCAGCAGAACATGATGGAGGCACGGGTTCATAACCCAGAGACTGCCCATGCTCTGGAGTAGACTTCCCATACATGTCAAGCAGAGCACCTCACTGGCCCTCTTCAAGAGAAATCTTGATGAGTGGATGGGAAGCAAAAAGTTCACCCCGGGATCATTGCAGTGGCTCTACTTGATAGAGGCACTGGGAACTAATGTCGGGGGCACAATACCAGGGCACTTCTTTTGGCTAGGCTTGTAAAGGCTCCATGGCCATTAGCCTAGTACACACCTATGAACCAAATAGACTTCTAATCCCAGTACACCACCATCTTGTAGATCATCAATTAAGACTGCACAGTATGGATCTACAATTTCCTAACTTCTCTGAAGCCAGCTTGGTAGATATAGACATCTTGAAACAATGTAGCAATTGTCTCATGTTTACCGACAACCACTTAATCCTTAAAAAAACAGACACAGTCTGCAAGAGGTGTAATTACACAGCAACATTTGCATACTGGAACACATCAGGGTGTCAAAACCAAGCACACTACAACCATCTCACATAGCACATCAAACATGCGTAAAATAATGTATGCTAAACCATTTAAGAGCAATCATCTAGTTTGAAATCAAAATCAGTTCCATAATCCCATTAAAAATCAGTGAAGTATTCAAGGCAAATTACCTTTTATTAAGTGATAGTTTGTCACAATCCATTGTCCATCCAAATCCTGGGAACACAGCAGCCCATGCTGAATTGTTCTTATAAACTCTGTACAACCATTTCAACGGCTGCATAGAGGCTGCTGTACTTACCAGAAATAAATCCAGAACTAGCCCAAGAAATAAACCACTCTGGTCGCAATCCCAAATCAAACAGGATTTAAAATAAAAGGAAAAATATTATGGAAAAAATCAGAAAGTGTAATTCCCATAAAGATAAAAACTCTCTCATTAAATTAGTAGGCAACTAACAGGGCAAATTAGGTCAAGCAAAGCCAACTCTGAAGTTAAGATAGCCTCCCAGGTGAAATGTAATCATTAGGCCTTCTTCAGCTATGTCAGAAGCCTCAAGGGCAACAGACAGCAATCTGTTGAACTGTTGGTTAATGATGCCACATTTACTTAGTCTGGGATAACCTTTTAGCAGACAAATTCAGTTCTAAATTGAATCTTAATCTGGAGTGCAGAATGAATTTATGGATTGTTTGGCATGTAGATATATTACTATGGAGCTATATGAACATTTTCTCATTGAGACACCTGTCATCCCCATTTTTAAAGGATATCCTAAGATACACAAATCAGTTATTGATCCACCATATAGACCCATAGTATCGGGCAATGGTTGGTTAACTGAACCTATTTCCATTTACTTGGAAAAAACATTACATCCTTTGCTACTTAGTATACAGACTGTATTATTAGATACAGAGAATTTTTTGACATCATTGTATAGAGACCTAGAGGTCCATCCACTTAAACAAACTGTGATTTTGATGAAAAAGCAAAAAAATTGACTGTTATACTTGTAAGGATGGGTCACCTTTGTGTCAACACACGAGGTTTATTGAGTATACAAAGTTGCCAAAGAATGTACAAACCCAAGATGGGATACAATCCACGTACTGTCCGTGTTTTAGAAATAATGTCTTATTAATAGGCACAGGCAATATAAAGTTCGTGAAATAGTATAAAAGTAAAAACCAGACCTGGGTTCCAGTGCAGTTGAAAAGTTAATAGGAAAATTTCCATCTTTTCGTCAATTCACTTCCATAAGAAACTCCCAGGATGGCCAGCCCTGGTAGCGGTGTTATAGCTTCTTTGATAAAGTAAAACGCTATCGGTGGTCAACTGTCATAACCAAGTATGGCTTAGTGTAACTAATCTGTAGATTTATCCAGTGGTCCGCCCAAAACTGTTAGTATAGGCAGACTGTAGCAATGTTGTAGCTTCCGTAAACAAGTAAAATGCAGTCGGTAAACAACTGCCGTGACTAAGTACGGCTTAGAATCACTAAAATACAGTCATAGCCAACTGTCCGCCCAAAGCCGTTGATGTAAGCAGACTTTAACACAAATCACGAACCCAGTCCGGTGAAAGTAATATGAAGTAAAATCCAAAACAGCAGGGTATTCCACAGTTCACAAGAGCAGACTGACAAAATGTTGTTAAACGCAACCACGTGTTTTTCGTTCAGATATGTATTTGAACTTCATCAGACAAAACGCTGACTTGTTGGTCAGTTAGGATTTAAATACTCTCATTATTAAAAAAACAATTAATGGAAGTGTAAATAATTAGATCAAATTATGAAAAAGGATATGCATCCAGTTGGACCAGCCCGGTTAACAAATGTAAAATAAATAAAAATAAAATAAAATGTAACCTTTCTCATTGTTTTGTAACCCTTATCATACTACTATTGTACATGGAGCTTTTCTCTCCGGGCCTCCACTGAAAATGGGCACTTCTTGGCCCAGTGGACTTCCCCGGTAATCAAACTGAAATAAATAAATAAAATAAATGTGGGGCAGAGTGGAATAGGTACATATAGTTGTAGAAGGTGCAATTATTGTAGCTATATACATGAAACTCAAGTTTTTATTCATCCTGAGATGCTGAGAGAATTTAAGTGTTCATGTTCTGACAATTGTAATACATGCAATGTTGTTTATTTGGCCTGATGCACACAATGTCCTAAGCTTTACATAGGGAAAACTAATTGACAGTTAAAAGATAGAATTAGAGAACATCTGTACAATATACGAATAGAAGATACAAGGAATGCATTGGCCAAACACACTATACAGGCAGGAAGGAAACATATGTTTCAGTTCACTGTGATGCAAGTCATATATCCAGACATTAGGATGAGAGATATTAAAAATATCACTGACAAAGCTGAACAAAAATGGATAATATGGCTACAAGCCGATAAATGTTTTGGGTTAAATGATTCCATCAGTTTGAAACCTTTTCTAAAAGATAAGAAATTAATAAATTAATGATGTGTTAATAATATGCTGACCAATCTTATTTAAATATTTTTATATATTTTTCATGCTCTTAATATAAATGATATAGTTATAATAGCAAGAGTACATTATATATATAATAAGTACTTTTAGCTTGATTTTATCTGTTATTTAGAATGGTTTTGGTTCTATTTCAATGTACTTAGCTTTTTAGTCAGTTTTTAAGAGAAGGATGTGGATGTTAATTAGTATGAGTTGTTGCTAAGACAATTGATTTAATAATTGTTAGAACCTGTATAAGGATTTTACTTTAAATAGATGAATAATGTGGGTAACATTATGACAGTCTGAAGAAGCATGGTGGATCCATGTGAAAGCGCTTACTGACCTACTTTGTATTTTCTTTGTGTGTGTTTTTATCAAAATTAAAGTTTTATTCAGCCTGAGCCCTGCTGCTGCATTTGTGGGATTTTTCACTTGGATATTTATAGACTGACACAAAGAGGCTTTATTCCTGGCAATGACATTTCTTTTTCTATAAGTCTATATTTGGACTAGACTAGTTACAGGAAAGGTGAGAAACAAGTGCAAACTCTGGCTTTTAAACCAGAAAGTTAAGAGAGATGAAAAAACTGTCCAAACAGCCAATAAACTACAATTTCTGGGCCAGAAACCACCCCTCTTGTGGTAGATAGGCTACCTAGTGCTTACCACTCCCACTGATAAGCTAGAAGGCTTCTTTACAACACAGAAAGGCTTGGGGGGCTCAGAAGATTACAAACAGTCTTGGATACAGCAAATCTGTATCTGGACTAGACTAGTTACAGGAAAGGGGGGAAACAAGCACAAAAGCAGGCTTTTAAACCAGAAGGTTGAAAGAGATGGAAGAAACTGCCCAAAAGGCTAATAACCCACAATTTCTGGGCCAGAAACCACTCCTCTTGTGGTAGTTAAGCTACCTAGTGCTTACTACTCCCACAACAATCCAGTCACATGTAGAAGTAATATCCTTACAGTCATACATGCCTACTTAGCCATTTCATACAGGCTTCCTAACATCTTTTCTCAAGCATCCTATCAGGATATCACTCACTATAAATTTTCCAGTAACAGTGCAATTGTCAGACTTGTGCTGTGGAATTTATGTTAAATGCTGAGTTTTACAGCTGGTGCACCTAGTTAGGTAGGGGTTCTAATCTTAATACAATCAAGTTATATATGTGTGTGTGTGTGTGTGTGTGTGTGTGTGTGTGTGTGTGTGTGTGTGTGTGTGTGTGTGTGTGTGTGTGTGTGCATGTGTGTGTGTGCGTGTGTGTGTGTGCGCGCGCGCGCGCGCGTGTGTGTGTGTGTGTGTGTTTATATACATACTCAAAAAAGCATAATTGTGTATCCAACTGTCTGCAATCCAGTCCCATGGAAAACAAATCATTTTGACAGTCATGCATGGCTACCCAGCAATTTCATACAGGCCTCCCAACATCTTGCAAACATCCAATGAGGATGTCATCCACTATAAATTGTCCAGTAGCAGTGTAAAATTCAGACTTGTGCTGTGGAACTTGCTTTAAGTACTGAGTTTTCTAGCTGGTGTACCTAGTGAGGTAGGGGTTTTAATGTCACTGCAGTCAACTGATGTGGGTGTACTCAGGAGAGTGTATATGTGTATCCTACTGTCAGCAATCCAGTCCCATGAATTACAGAAAGTGCATTCATAGATGCCTACACATCCACATCATACAGGCCTCCCAACATCTTCTTGCAAATATCCAGTGAATATGTCATTCACTATAAATTACCCAGCAGCAGTGCAAAACTCAAATGTGTGCTGTGGTGCTTGCTTTAATTACTGAGTTTTCTTGTTGGTGTACCTAGTTAGGTAGGGTTTCTAATCACACTGCAAACAACTGGTGTGTGTAGTCAGGGCAGCAAGAGTTTGTATCCTGCTATCAGCAATCCAGTTCCATGAAGACCAAATGTTTTGACAGGCATACATACCGGCACATCTTTTCATACAGGCCTCACATCTTCTCACAAACATACACTGATGTTGTAATCAGCTATAAAGTGATGTCTGACACTATAAAAGCCAGACTTGTCCTATGGTGCTTGTGTTGTGTACTGCGGTCTGTATATAATTAGGTAGTGGATCTACTCTTACTGGCATCAACTGTTTTGTGTGTGTGTGTGTGTGTGTGTGTGTGTGTGTGTGTGTGTGTGCATGCATGCATGTGTATGTGTGCTTGTCTTCAACTGGTTTACATTCAAGAGACAATTTTAGAACAGCATGTGAGACACACCTATTACTATCTTTTTCTCACCAGACACTGCTGATGTCATTAGCTATACGGTGTTGTCTGACATTATTTAAAACATAATTGTGTTGTGATGCTTACATTAAGTAATATGCTCTGTATATAGTTAGGAAGTAATTCTGTTCTCACTGCTAATTGGTGTGTGTGTGGGGGTTTATATTAAATCAATGAAGAGTAAATTCTGTGAACAGCTATTTATCAACAGCACAACAGCAAACATATGTTTCAACAAACATGTATGCCAGTGGATGTGAAATCATCAAATAGCCATAGCTGGCCAACCTTATGTAAAGACTATGTCCTACATCATTACATCAGCAGTAAGTAAGGAAATAATCATAAATAAATTGCGTATACATTGCACTGTATAAAACAGACAGGTATAACACTGACAATGTCCTATAAATGAAACATTATATATTGTCAAATTCATAAGGTATATGTTGGCCAACTATGGCTATTCAGTTATTTGACATTCATTGATGTACATGTTTGCTGAAATGTCCATTCACTGTTTTGCTGTCAATAAATAACTGTTTCCAGAATTTCTCCTTAAATGATTTAATATAGACTTGTGTGTTTGTGTGTGTGCGTGTGTGTGTGTGTGTGTGTGTGTGTGTGTGTGTGTGTGTGTGTGTGTGTGTGTGTGTGTGTGTGTGTGTGTGCATGCTTGTATTTAGTTGGTTCATGTTCAACGGACAATTTTAGAACAGCATGTGAGATACTTTTGCTACCATCTTCTTCTCAGCAGACACTGCTGATATAATCACCAATAAAGTGTTGTCTGACACTACACCAGACTTATGCTGTGGCACGTGTTAAGGACTGTGTTCAATAGATAGGTAGTTCTTTTCTCACTGTGATCAACTGGTGGGTGTGTTTTTGTTCAGTTACTTCACAGTCAAGAGACCATTTTAATACAGCATGTGAGACACTGCTACTACCATCTTCTTCTTACCAGACACTGCTGATATCATCAGCTATAAAATGTTTTCTGACAGTATGAAAGGTAGACTTGTGCTGTGGCACTTTCATTAAGTAGTGTGCTATATAGATAGGTAGGGGTTGATGTCTCACTGCAGTTAACTGGTTTGTGTGTGCGTTCAACAATCAGTATGGTGACAATTTTTAAAATGGCAAGTGAGTCCTCAGCTATGCCAAACACTCCTCAGAACATCTTCTTGTAACATACACTGATGATGTTTTCCTATATAACAAGCAGTCTGATAATATTCAAGACAAATTTGTTCTGTGGCAGTAACATTAAATACTGTGCTCTCAAACTTCTTTACCTAGATATATAGGGGTTCTAATCTAACAGTAGGCAACTTGAGTGTGTATCCATCTGAATATTACCTTTGAGACAATTTTACACAGAGATGTGGCTCCACATCTATGTCAGACACTCATCCTAACATGTTCTTCTCAGCATACAATGATACTATCATACTCCATATACTGTAATGTGACAGTGTTACAGTTAGACATATGCAGTGTTTCTACTGTGATATTTCATGGCATGTATCTTCTGTAGCTACACAGGTGTGATGTTCAAACCAGACAGTGTGTGCTGCTAATACATTTAGACCATTGTATGATCTTTATATTTGCTCTTCATTTCACTACCAGTTTGGAGAACCTTTTTTTTGTAGCCACATGCATTCACCATCCCCTTTTTTCCTCTGACCATATGATATCCTTCCTGCAGAGTTGTGGAGAATGCCCTTATGTCAAATATGCAGACACACATTATGAAGCAGAGTCCATCTATGAGCCTCTGGAAGCCATCTCCACACCACTGCATGTGCGATTGCTAATGCTGTCATGGTGTGATGCATATGTACGATATGGGCAGTGGCAGTACGCAGGGCAATCCAACAAATACACACATATGCATGTAGTCTTACTATCTTCCATCATATAGCTATAGGAAGTTTGTTTTAAATTACATAATGATGGCTAGAATTTTATGTGACATTGGCTGTTAGCTTAATAATGTCCTATGACCCTGTGAACATTTGACATGTCAGTGTTGCTGTCATTGACATGTGCTATGTTGAGAAGTGGACGCACAGAATGCCTACAAGAGGGTATTACAATCTGTGATGTGAGCTAATGTATTGATGGCCACTGCTGCCACTTCATTGCATGCTCCTTCTATAACATATCTAGTAATATGCCTCCTGAGACCTGTCGACATAGCATGATAAAGTTTTATGTATATTGTTGGCTTATTAAGTCATGTGTTGTTGTAGTGGAGCAGATCAACATTTACACAGTTTTCATTCCACCATCACAGTAACACTTGCACTATGACACAGGTGTGCATGTGTCTACCTACCATCATTATATTCTCTGTGCAGACATCAGTATAAATTCATATTGATTACATGGGCACATAAGTTTTGTTTCATCCACATGTAATTATGTGATATGCACAAGCATATTATGTGTTTAGATTCAATTGCAACCTTGTGGAATTCATTGTATGTACAGTTGTGTTGCTATTCTCAAGGATTATTGAGGTGGTCATCAGCAGCATTGTGTGACTATCAGCATTTGAGTCAGGAAATGTTCTGTATGAGCTACAGGCAACTGATTTGCAATGTGTCCTTATATGGCATTAGGCCGCTCAAATACAGCTTTCCTATGAAACACATATAAGCATATTTTATGCAGTTGATGTAATTACATGACATTGGTACAATTGTATGACTATGTGGCCAGTACCAGTGTGTGGCATGTGATACATGACCAAGGATTAATTTGGAGGTGTTTTGACAAATCTTTTATGTCAATAAATGTAACATGTTAAGCGGAATAAACAGCTAAGCACAGAGCTGTTTGTGGATGCCACCAGCATACTGATATAGAAAATATAGACAATGTCTTACCTCATAGCATCATAGGATCATAGGAAGTTACTAGGTTAATGACCTTAGGGCCCTAACAAGCCTAGCCAAGTTCTACCCTTATTTCCATGATCATCACCTATTGCCCCTGTTCAAGAGGGACACAGGTAGAACCCATCCAATTGTCCAAATTGCGTTTGAAGAGGGCCAGTGAGGTGCTCTGTTTGATATGAAGTGGGAATATGTTCCAAAGGTGTGGTAACCTCTGGGAGACAAATCAGCCCCTCCAGTAGGTTCCATTAATGTCACATATCAGGTAAAGGTCTTTAGAGCGAGTAACCCATGTACAATTTGACTTGCGGATATGCAGCATTTTGAATAAAGCAGGGTCAGAGATTGACTTATATGCAAGGCAGAGATTGCCTCTGAGTAGTCTGTATGAAACATAATAAAGTGACAGTGATTTCAGAAGACCCACATAGGACAGATGCTGAAGACCTTGAATTTTTCTTGCAAGGAACCTTTGTGGTCTCTCCAATTGCTGCAGGTGCTTGGAAAGGTACATTCCAAAAGGGGCATTGTACTCAATTATTCGTCTGATGAGGGAAGAGTACAGGGAGGTTATAACTTTTTTTTTTCTGCAGGCAATGCTCCTACTTATGAGATGAGCAATATTGAATATCCTTCTTACCACTATGGTGACATGTTGATCAAAGGTAAGGTTGTTTTCAACCTGTGTGCCCAGGTCTCTCACCACAGAATGCATACTTAGGGTGTTGCTATTGATGTGGTAGTTAGCAGGAATGTTGTTTTGCATTGAGTTTAAGGCCATGACTTTGACACTAGTCATTTGTTTGTGTAAGACCCTCTTGTAGGATGTTGACATCATTTGGAGATTCAATGACCACTCCCAGTTTGCAGTCATCAGCAAACTTTGGCAGCCACAGACCATTATTTTTTGTTTGCACTTTGAAGAAATGGATTCCAAACAGTAGAGGTCCCAGGACTGATCCTTCTGGAAGACCACTGGTTACAGGTCTGCTGTTGGAGGTAGATTCCCCTATTTTGACTATATGGGTTCTATTAGTGAGCCAGTTAGTGACCCATGTAACAATAAAAGGGTTGATACCTAGCTCGGTGAGTTGGTCAGTGATGCCTAAGTGGGGGATAGTGTCAGTCTAGGTTGGCTGTATGCACAGATTTCCCCTTGTACAGGGCCTTGGTGACTGTCTCAAGGAAGACCACCAGGTTTGACGGGTATGATAGCCCTTTGGCAAATCCAAAATGAGTAGGGTTAAGTCTATGGAGATTACTTACCGTATATATTTGTTGATAAGGTCCATGATGATTCACTACATGGCTTTGCTGATAATGCTAGTCAGGCTAATAGGTCTGTAGTTCCCAGAGTTAGTGGAAGGGAATAACAGTGGCTGTTTTCCATTCAGCCAGGATGACGCTGTTGTTTAGACTGTGATTGAAAGACTACCCAATGGTGTTGCTAATTCTTGGTGGAGCCCATGTAGGATGCAGCCTAGGATGTTATCAGGTCCCATAGATGCTGTATTTTTGGCCTTAATGAGAGTGTTTATGACCTGTTCTTTACAGAGACAAGGTAAGGGACAGGTGGTAGGGATGTCATGCAGTATGTGTGATGGTGACAGGGGAGTGAACTTTTCACAGAACCTGTCAGCTAACAGGTTAGCTATGTCCACAGGCTCATTATATGTGGTATTATTAACTACAAGTTCAACACAAATATGGGTGTTTCCTTTTAGGTTATGGATGTAACTAAAGAATGCCTTATGGTTGTCCTTTGTTGAGGAAGCTAATTTGGATTCATAGTTTGCTATGGGGGACTTCACAAGAAGTCTTATTTGATTGTTTGAGCTGAGAAGGGAGTGTTTTCAGTTTAGGGCTCACTCCCTCTTACTCATAGGCAGCAATTTCTTCCTCTTATTATAAAGCCTGTTAATGGCAGTTGTCCACCATGCAAATTTGCTCTTCCTTGAGGAACTTGTTTTGATCCTATTAGGTACGGCCAAGTCAACACAGTTATATACACTTATATAAAGCATTGGTGTAGAATTTGGCATAGTTGCCAGTTCCATCTGAGGGAGGAGGTGCAGTGAAGCTATTTATACCATCCCATAAGAGGTTATATTCAGCTTTAGAGAATTTTTTTAGTTTAGTTGCTGTTGGGAGGGGGGTCAGGTGTGATAGTTACTTTGAATGAGCCTGATTTGTGGCCTGATCTCACCAGAGAAGATCTGATAGTGGGGGTGCTATTGTGGTGCCTATATTAGTAAGCATCAGATCCAGGATGTTAGCACCCCTTGTGGGAGTGTCAACCAGATGGTCCAGTGCATTGAATTCATGAAGTCAAGGAACCTTTGGGCTAGTGAGTTTGAGCAAGAATACTTTACCCAGTCAATGGATGGGTAGTTAAAATCACCCAAAAACATGGTGTTTGGATATATTTTCATAGATTCAAGTATTTCCAAATAGGCAGAGTGGGTGTCCTGATTCATGGTGGGTGTCCTGTATCTGGCAATGACTTGAATAGGTGTCCTAGCCACAGTTAATTGCACCTGAACTATCTCTAGGGAATCATACTGTTTAACCAATCTGGAGATGTATATATATTTAATGAATACTGATACACTGCCTCCATTAGTTTTCATGCTTTCAATTTATGATCTGAACATGTGGAAGGAGGTGTAACCAGTATGGCTGGGGTGCTCTTCACAGCCTTGAACCAGATCTCTGGTGATTGCACAATTGTCTATGTTTTCCAAGGTGAGGACTGTTTCTAGTGAGTGCAGTTTCATGTTAAGACTCCTAGCATTTAGCAGCATAACCTTAAGGTTGTTTTTATATAGAGTTTTTACATTGAGAATTTTGTCCTCGAGACACTGTCTAAAAAGGCACAAGGGGGGTGGGAAGACACTTAGCCAGCAGCCGAAATTGCAGGGGTGATAGATGAAGATCATCTCTGGCAAAGCATCGAGGTCTGCCGAGCATGTCATCCCAGGCTGACATATACTGTATCTCCTTAGAATGACACCAGAAACTAAGCCAATTATTGAAGTCAATCATTTTCTGTTTGTATTGAGGCATCACCCTAGGTGAAAGTAGAATGCTGTTAAAGGCTAGGGACATACCTGTCTGAGACAGCTAGTCTGAGAGATCTCTCATGTCTCTCCTCATATAGTCCAGAGAGGTACATCTCAAATCGTTCACACCAACATGGACTACGTTGGAGTCATAACAGTACCTATTGTTGAGAGACTTGAGTTCAAGTGTGATATGGCAGATCCTGGCACCTGACAGACAGCTGACCATGACCTTTTCCTTATCCAGCCTGGTTAGAAGGATCTCTTTGTGTCTCATGATGGAATCATCTATGACTACTATGTTTGATTTTGTGTTTTGCTGTCTCACACTACACCCACCTGCTGTCAGTGGCCTTCAGCCAAAGTATGCATACAAACATTATTCAGTTTATCTTCTCCGGAGAGCAGCCCAACTGTGCACTGTCTGTGGCTAATAACACAGAATCAATGGGCCCCTGACAACATCTCAGGTTGCCTATAGAATGACTTACAACCTGACCTTGCAGACATGGTTGGATCCCTACTGCAACACAGACTCCAGACAGCCTATGTTCTTGTAGAAGGGTTTACAGCAACAGTCATTCATCTGGCCAGGGGGGAGCCATCACCTGATGCATGGAGTTACAGACCCACACTCCTGACTATCCTCATCTGTGAGGCAGACCAATGAGTCATCATGGACCTCGTGGATGAGGAAAATACTTCTATCCTGCATAACTTGATCTGGCCAAGCCATTTGACACAAATCCACACTCTGGTATTGCAGAAAAACTGCATGAAGTGGGCATAAACACCTATGTCACCAAGTGGTTAGACAAATGGATCACATACATGACACATAATGTTGAAGTGTGTGAAGTCGCATCTATATAGAGTCCAATGACCAGTTCCATACCTCAGGATTCTGTACTTGGTCCTTTCCTTTCATTATTTAAGACTCATTAAGTCAAGACTAACTTACTCATCCTTTGTCTAACCAGCTTTATGGAGGACTGCAAATTGTGGACAGCCATTAAATCCAAGATTTGTGTTGATATAATGTAGACTGTACTAATGCTCACAAAGGATTATTTCCAGAGCCATGAAGACACAGTAGATGAACAAAAACCATGGTTAGCTTAGTTTCTTTATGAAAGCAAATACACTAGCTAATTACAATATAGACAGCACACGTGTCTATATAAAGTCACTTGTAATGACTCTTGCTGTAAACCCTTCTTCATGGGTTCATAGGGGGTTAGGAGGGTTGCCTTATGGTTAAGGTGTTTGCCTTATAAACACAAGGTGCAGGGTTTGAGTCTCACAAAGGATAATTGGCTAGGCTTAAAATGGCTCACAAGGGCAGTTAGCCTTGTACTAACCTATGAACCCTACGAACTTCTATGAGTAGATAAAGTGGCATGTGACCTGGAAACTCAGATAGATAATAAGCAGAACTTCCACCTGCATGTGGCCACAATGGTGACTAATCCCTTGCATGTAGCACAAATTCTGAGAATGTGCAGGACATCCACATCAAAGGGCATTATAATCCCATTGTTCTCAACCCTCATCTCACCAATAATCAAGTGCAGTGCATCCTTTTGTATGTACCTCCCAACACATCTTCCAGGGATGATTTACTCAAGTGTATCACTTTTGCTGCAGTGAGCTCCCACACATCTTATCGGCTCTACCAAAGTATTCTTTTTGATGCATAACCATTGGGAGCTGATAGAGCAGCATTCCCTTCAAGGTGTTATACAAGTTGCATAAGTGATACGTGTTCCTGTGATGCAACCAGTAAACACATAGCTCAATGACAACATTGATGGCATGGTTTACATTCATGCAAGTGTATACTGTGGCATATATATACCATGCAACCCTTTCATCTAGCCTGGATTGCTCATAATTTAAACTACAGGTATAGCAATGTCCCTCTTAACATCTACACAAGATTTTACGTTTTGAGGAAGGTATGATTGACTCCCTTTATAGATTATTGACAAATCATGACAGTTGTACAAGTGTGTTCATGCAGAATATGTATAATAACTCACAACAAAAAAGTATTTTAGCTTTTCCTGGTCAGGGGTCTCCACAGTGGATCACTCGTCCACTAATGATTGGCAGTGGATTTTTACAGTGTCGAGTTCCCAACCTTCAAAGAAGGAAAACCCACACATGTACACATCTACCTGCATGTCTTCAACATTCACTCAACCACAGGGAGGACATGCAGACTCCACACAGAAGGCACTCCAGCTGAGAATCGAACCAGAGAACCTCTTGCTATGAGGCACCAATGCTAACTACTACACTACTGCTGCCTTATGTAGAATAATTCACGATCACATATTTTATTTCAATGACACAGATTAATGGTGGTATTTTTCTGTTACTGCCCATGATTGTGCATGCATCTGTCTACTGCTGTCCATGAACCTGTTGCTATGTGTCCCACTTGTTTGAAACCTATGGTGATATTAAATTAATATTCAAATAATTATTTTTGCACATCATCACAATATTTCTATGCTGTCATTGCTAAATGTCCACTCCTGTGATCTTATCAGGGTGCCTATATCACAATCATCTCCATTGATATGTGATCTTGTGGGACAGTCACATAATATACAATAACTCTATGATAATAGGACTATAGTCACACTGGAGGTGTAAACAGTAGTACCTATTGCATCATGCACATATGTGATTACTGTCCATGCAAAAACTGTCTTGTCTTTGTGGTGTATGCACATTGACATGCCCTTATCTGCCCTTATCTACTATACATTACCATATTTCAATTGTCTTATTCTCCTGTTTTCATTCCTTCCATTCTTGTGTGTAGCCCTTTTCAATACGCACACTTCACCAGAATAATTATTTATAATGCACTCTATGTACCTTTGATGATCACCACCAACAATTTATTTCAGTATACCTAAAACAGGTTTGAACATACTCTGCACTGACTACACTTTCTTATAATGTGTCAGAACTTTATACATTGCCTTATATTAAACCCTGGTAGTCATTGTGGCTGTCCACACAATAATGCAGAACTAGTTTGCCCATAGCTAAACAAGTCTGTAGGTGTTTGTGCTGCTTTACACAGTTTTCTGGCCAGCAACAATGTTGCAGTCCATGAAACCACTCATGTATTAATGTAAGTGAGATGAGCAACATTCATCTGCAGTTAGCATTGCTACTCATTGTGCAAACATGCAAACTCCATGTAGGCTTTCCACTAAGCCTACACAGAGTTTATTGAATACCCAGGTTAGTTGACATCTTCCTTATGTGGTTCACTGAGAAAGGAACGTTTGCATATAATTAGGAACACATTACATTGAAATGATTTAAGTTCAGATTTTAATGATTGGAAAAAACACCATGAGGTGATACAGTTGAGCAGCAGCTAGCATTGCCATCATGATTCAAGAGGTTCTCCAGTTTGATTTTTGGTAAAGGTACCTTCTATGCAAAGTCTGGTTGTGCAGTCATCTCTGTGTATGCCTGGGATTTCTCTTGGTGTTCTACAGATTGCCTGCAGAAGTACATGTAGTTAGTGAGTGAGTGAGTGAGTGAGTGAGTGAGTGAGTGAGTGAGTGAGTGAGTGAGTATGTTCTTTGATAGACTGGTGACCTGACAAGTATGGATTTCAATGCAGTGTGACCACAGGTTGCCATAAGAGGTTCTTGTATACTCACAACCCCATAAAGCATAAAGTGGATTTTGAAATTAAGATTAGTAAACAAGTTAGGAATGACGTAAACTGTTAATCAGTAATTATCTATTTTAAACACTGTAGATGGAGAAAGGACATGTAAGAGAGGAAAATTAGGGGCAAGGAATTATCTCTCCATTTTATTTCAGCAAATGGTGCAGTTGATAACTAATGGAATTTGCAATCAGATGTAACAGGGCACTTTTTTATCCAGTACTGACTCAGCTAATATCACTGGAAAAACACATAAGTGAATATCTTTAGAGAAGGGCTGAAATCAGGGGTAAGCAGATAACTTGAACTTTTAATTAATACTCCATGGAACTTCAGGCCATAGGTACCCATATTTATGTTAAATGTAACACTTGTCAATGTCTGATATCAATTGGAAACTGATAAAGTTAATTTCTATTTTACTTATGCTGAGTTCGAAACACAATCCATTATAATGTCACATCTGTGTATGTCTAAATTGTTTTACATTGGAGAATTGAAAAAAAATTGCATAATAATAATTTGTAATAATGTATACACATCAGACTTCATAGATATAACATGTAATATAAACCAGACAATATGATTTAAAGTACATATGTCTATGCAGGACTGCCAATTCTGATTTTAAGTTCTGCAGACCTTTTTAAGTCATCTTTATTAGGAAACTTTGAACACTGTCCCCACTGTGAGACTTCCTCCTATGCTATGTTCAAAAACATGTGGAAGTCACAGTGATGAATGATATAACAATCTTTCTATATTTTTTATTTTATAGTAAACTTGTTATAAGTTTAAACTCTCCCCAGGATTCAGCAAACTTCTGTGCAGGAATAGCTTATTCATGCATGGAAGGGACCATTCCCATACAGCACGGCAGCTCGCCATGCATATTCATGAAGATATGCTGCCATGCTGTTAAATGGACATGAGTGCAGGGGCTGTGTCTGAGAGCAGGGCTCTCACAACACACATGCCCCCTGCACACCAGAATTGCTGTCCGGCAATATAAAATGAGCAAGAATGCTTGTAATACCCCCAACCCATCAGGGTAAGAAATCTTGTCAAAGCCATAAGGGACAATTGTCTCTATCAAGGCAAAAGTTAAAAGAATAAGAGATGTAGCATAAGTACATAGCACACACCTCCCAACCCATCAGAGTAAGGAATGTGGACAAAGCCATAAGGGACACTCATCCCACAAAGCAGAAAGTTGATAGAATAACAGATTCAGCATTAGCAGGGATTTTCTGAAGGGTACAAATAATAAAACATAAATCATTTTTTTATAAATGCGATAAAGTTTAAGCATAATTGCATGGGTGTGCCTGTTGCATAGCTACTCTTAGTCCAGCTTAAATGGCACAAGAAGTTAAATAGCAAGAGACATCTAGTATAAGCAGTACTGCAATAGTGTAGTGATTAGAGCGTATGCTGTGCAAGCAGCCATTCTTGGTTTGAGCCCCACTGTAATAATTTTACATGTGAAAGCAGTATATAAACATTTTCTTTTATAATTAGCTACTAAATAGCACATATTTATTAACCAGAGTACTGTACTAGGTCCAGATGTGAGGTGTCCATTTAATAAAGTTGTGAAACCTCCATATAAACACAAGTGCCCCATACAGTATAGTCACACATGAATAAATGTAATGATAGCACATTGGGAGGATGTTAAGGACAGTAAACAATTTTATAATATGTAATGAATGATGACTCAGTCCCATACAGCAGATAGTCTATAAAATAAAAAATAAGCAATGCTAAGCATTACACAGCTTTGCTGACCAAGTGTAAGTATTGTGTACATATGAATACTAAGCAATGAATAGCTCAGCTAAGTGGATTTGCCCATTGGTAAGCAATGCTGAACCTGTCCCTTTAAGCACTGCCAACCTTAGCTAAGCAGGTTTGCCCATAGCTTAGCTTAGCTTAGCTCAGCATATTCAAAACCATCGAATCACAGCAAGGGGTGGGAAATCAGCCATTATTAAACCCTGCGGGTGGGAATACAGCTCATAACTGGTTGCAACTTCCCACTGTAGGCAGTATGGCAGGTGTCGGTGAGGGCATGTGCTTCCGGGCACAGCGCTGGGACATACAGGAGTCCAAGGTCATGGTAGGAGAGTCCTGGTAAAAAACCATGACAAGAGACTGCTGCAGGGCCAGTACCAGGGCTCCCAATATAAAGTGGAAGCCTGGGACCGTCTCGCCCATGATCTCACCAGTGCCACTGATATCCCTCAGACTGGTGAGACGGTCCAGCACCACTATGCCAACGTGAAGCGGAGGAAGAGGGAGTCCTTGGATGAGTGGGTCCAAGAAGCAAGGCAGAGGGGTGATGTCCCAACAGTGTGTAAGTATTCATATCAATAACTGCTTACCAAAGTCCAGCCTGTGTATGTGATGGATATGTATGCTTAAATATTTCTCTATTCCCTTTACATCTGCAGCTGAGCAGGCTATGAATCAGGAAGTCTATACCAGTAGGCTGCAAAGGCTGTGTCATGAGGCTGGTGAGTAACAATTCTGCTTGTAGTAGTCATAACAAATAAAAATAAAGTAGTAGAAAGTCACCTGACAGTATAAAAACTGTGTATGGGTTGTACTGAATAAACCAGACAATATGACAGTAATAGTCCAATATAAGTGATATTTAAATAAAACCATAACTGCCTGTCAATAAAGTTCTAAATCCTGGACTGGTTGTGTTTACTCTGGTATTGTATGGCATTTAGTGTTGCATTCTCTGAATATTAATGCTGTGTTAACCAGTGTTACCCATGCTGTGCTACATAATAAATATGTCTAGGAATGTCTGTGTAAGACTGTTTTAAGTGCAAGGTTAGATTGTACAGCCAAGAGAGACTTAGACATAAAACTCTGGAGAAACAGACAGCAGTTTCTAAATAGCTAACTCTGATGAAATGCTAATTGATGTATTTGTAGCACACACAGCCATGGTTCAAATCCTGTGAGTGGTACTAAGCTGTATGCATAATCATACTTTCAACTGTACAGATTTTTGCAGAATGTCCAGATAATTAGCTAATATTTTTGACCTGTTCCTCTTTCTCCCTGGCAAATCACTGGGATGATCTCAGAATTGTAGTCAATAAATGATGACATACATTTGAGTGTCAGACTTCTAATCCTTCAGAAAATGTATATTAAAACAAATCCTGTTACTCTAGCAACTGTCTAAAAGTTTATAAGAGCAATATTCAAAAGATGTCCCTATTTGTACCCCATGTTGTCAAGCTTTGTCCAGAGCTTGTACATTAAGAGACTGAGAGGTATGTGAATATTTTAACAAGAAATCTGGCAATATGTGTAGAAACAGTCAGGTAGTATTTACAAACATTCCCCCCACAGGTCTTTCAGACAAGAAAACTGTAACTGCCTGGCAATAAAGTTTTAAATCCTGGACTGGCTGTGTTTACTCTGGTATTCTATGGCCTGACATGTAGCATTCACCAAGATCTGATATCAGAATAGTACTGTTGTGTCAACCATTATTTATCACACTGTGCTACATAAAATATGTCTAGGAATGTCTGTATAAGACTGTTGTAATTACAAGGTCATATTGTACAACCAAGAGAGACTTAGAAAACACTGAAGGAACAAACAGTGGTTTCTAAATAGCTCACTCTGATAAACCAGAAATTGTATTTTTATCACACAGCCATGGTTCAAATCCTGGGAGTGGTAGTAAGCAGTATGCAAGCATAATTTTAACTAGGAGTTTGGAAATATGTGTAGAAACAGTCAGGTAGTGTGAACAAACATTCCCTCCACAGGTCTACCAGGTAAGAGAAGTAGAATTTAACTATAAAACAGCTAAAGTATACACTTGTGTACAAACATACAACTGCCCAAATCAAGGCCATAGGGTATTGTAATAACACCTGTAGAGTAATGGCTAGAGCAATGATCATTAAAGTTGTGAGTACTGCAAGGATATACAAGTTGTTAATTGACATATCTCCCCCGCCATATCTGCAACAATAACCTAGACACACAAATCAATGGGTATGTTTACACCAAACCTACTGGTGGGGCATATGTCCTATTGTTCAACAAATATTGAAATGTGTTTCTATTAATGTTCCATGTTGAAATACTATCATTGGTAGCCTGTTGCTATCAATGTAACCTGCATGCTGTTGTAATGACCACTGTGAATCCTTATATGCATGTGTTCTGTTTGCTATGTAGCTGTTCCAAATCTGTTGTTTTGGGAATAATGGAAATATCTATGCATGCTGTTATAACTAATCCTGGAATGTGTTAACTATAAATAATCCACATATGTTCTAAAACTTAACACCATAGCACATTTGGGAAGGCCGGTCCCAGCGAACCCACCTCTCCCACCTCATCTGGCCATGGCCCTGCACATCGGGGACCCACCACTGGATATCCTCATCTGCTGGCCCTGCACCACCTTCGGGTGGAACCACCTCAGAGGATAGGGCTCGTCCCCTCCTGGGAGTGGGTGCAGACAGGATCCTATCACCTGAAGCCAGGTCCAGGGTTTGGTGCATAGCGAGCTCCGATATGAGTTTGGAGATCTGCTATGCCAGCTTGAGGGCCGTCTGGAGCAATTAGAGGGTCAGCCTGCCCCTCCTACTCAGCCCCCAGCACAGTCACCTTCAGGCCTGTAAAGGTGCAGTGGTGACTGCCCATGGGTGGGGACCTCAGTCCTACTGTTTCCATTTGGGGGCTCAAGGGCTTCCGATTTCCAAACAACCCTCCCCGTCCAAGGTGTTTACCCCACACGTGTCATATACCACTCCTGTATGCTGTCTTGTCTGTCTTGTCTGTCTTCTTACCCATCCTACCTCCACAAATATACCTACTATCCTTCCCCAACATCCTCTCTCCAATACTCTCACCTTAAAAAAAAAAGAGCTATCTGTTCCCCCCAAAAAAGTTTGTCCCATATATAGCTGTCCATTTCGCACTCGTGCCCACTGGAAACATGTAATCTAGTCTAATTGGCTTCACAAAACATTATTGTTGTCCTCACCCCTCTCTCAGGGGTGTGAGTGTCCAAATATACCTCTAAATTCTGTATATATACACAGCTGTTGCTATACAGGAATTGGACAGCTACTGGCATTCCCTATAACCATCCTGCACATCCCCAGCTACTTTCCCTATTGTTTTTCACTCTGTGTCCCCTTTTTCACCACTTTCCTATCACCCCTGTTTTCTTTTCTTTTAAAGAAATTAGTACAGAGGTAAGCACTTTTAACAGTAGTAAGTGGGATTAAGCCTGTTTGCACAGAGCTAAGCAATATGTACACAGATTAAGCACTTTCCTGGCTGTCTGTAAGCATAATTAACCAGAAGTTAGTATTGCTTACTGCCACGAAAATCACTTACAACTGCTTAAAAGTGCCTTAGCCACTCTGTATTCAACAGCCCTTGTTATGCCCAGCAACAAATTAATCAGGCTTGCCTAGTCTTGAACCCAGGACCCAGTACACCATAGTCAGAGCAATGTACCACTACTCAATCAGAGCTGGACTACTAAATGTTTTTTTTTTTAAATATATCATTCAATACAGGTATAGAATACTATGAAACAAACACTGTGGACCCAGCATGTTTATAATATATAAACATACAAATATAGATGTGTATGGTGATAGATGCATATGAAAAGTGTATACATCACATATATGTAGCTGTACATATGAAATTACACATATAGAATATGTACATATATATCATAAAATAATATAATATCTAGATATCAAACAAGAAATATACTGATATATCAATAGACATATATATATATATATATATATATATATATATATATATATATATATATATATATATATATATATAAATACATCTATACAAAGATAAATATATATTAACATAATATATACATATATATATAAATATATATCTAGGTACATATATATCTGTACATAAATATACATATACACAGATATCTATATCAGATATCTATATCTATATATATATATATATATATATATATATACATACATATATATATATATATATATATATATATATATATATATATATATACATATATAGGTTCATAGGTTCATAGGTTGGTACTAGATTATCGGCTCTAGGTCCTATACAAGCCTAGCCATAACAATCCCTGGATAATTCTTCCCACAATAATTACTTCTCTGGACCCCTGTCTAGCAGGGTGGCTGACGTGATCCTCGGGGTGAATTTCCTATCTCCCATCCAGTCATCAAGGTTCCTTTTGAAGAGGGTCAAGGAGGCGCTCTGCTTGACGCATATAGGCAGTCTATTCCAGAGTATGGGTAGTCTCTGGGTCAGGAAACTATCCCTCCAGCATGTTTTGTTCATTGTGATGACATGGTTTAGATCCCTGGAGCATGTGGCTCTGAGGGATTGTGATTTCTTTAAGTGGAGCATGTCCAACAGCTCATGGCTTGACATGGCCTTGTATGTTAAGCAGAGATTGCCTCTGACTAGACAATGTGCCACTGAGTACAGCTGAAGTTTTTTTAGATGGTCAGCATAATGCATCTGCTTTAGGCCTGTGATTTTTTTAGTGGGGTATTTCTACGGTTTTCCATCTGTTGCAGATGTCTTTTGAGGTACATACTAAATGGGGCATTGTACTCTATAATGGGTCTAATTGAGGGATGAGTACAGTGGGCCAACGACCTCTTTTTTTCTGGATGAAAAGCCCTTAGTTATGAGGTGTGCCACATAGAAGGATTTCCTGACTGTTGTGGCAATGTGGTTATCGAAGGTGAGACCACTGTCCACCTGTGTCCCTAAGTCTCTCATCACACTTTCGGTGTTTAGTGTACTGCCACCTATGTGGTAATTCATGGGTACATGTTTTTTCCCAAAGGGGATAACTATACATTTCTTGGCATTAAGCTTGAGCCCATGGCTCTGGTACCAAGCATCTGTTTCTGGAAGGCCCCTTTGTAGAATATCCACATAATTTTGGGATTCAATAATGGCTCCCAGTTTACAATCATCTGTGAACTTTGTTAGCTAGAGTCCCTTAGTATTGGCCTGTACTTCAGAGAAGTAGATGCTAAACAAGAGCGGTCCCAGGACTGAACCCTGAGGTGCTCCACTTGTCACCTGTCTGGAGTTGGATTTGGAGTTGGCTACTTTTACAGTCTGGGTTCTGTCAGTAAGCCAGTTGGCAACCCATCGAGTGATTTAGGGATTTATGTCTAGCTTAGTAAGTTTATTTATTTTTATTTTACATTTGTTAACCTGGATAGTCCGACTGGACACAGGTCCATTTTCAGCGGAGGTCCTGGGAGAAAAGCTCCACATGTGGACAGTTACATACAAGTTAAACAGTTGCAGTTTTATACAGTCACATATAGATACCAGTACAGAATTATAGGATTATATGCATACTTGGAATACATACATATTTCAACTTAACATTGTAGTTTTCTTGTTTGAACTTAGACATTTTTAGTGGTACAAGGCTGAAAAAGGTAGCATGTCATTCAGTAGTACAAAACATATGGGAATGAGACTAAGTCTGAAACATTGACTATTTTACAGATAGCCAGGTAGTGAAGAGAGTGGTAAACTGGTTAGTCAGGGTTGGTACAGGGGCACAGCCAGTGACTTTTTAAGATTTTTTTTGAGAGATGTTTTTAATTGGTTAATAGTCTGGTTTGCTGTAAGTTTGGCAGGGAGATGATTCCAGATTGTGCCAACAGAGTTGCAAAACAATGAGTCACCTGCTGAGTTTTTAGCTTTAACAGTTTGTGCCAGTATTTTGTCAGAAGACCAGAGAGTTTTTAGGTTACTGTAAGGAGTAATTGTATTTTTGAGTATGGGTGTGCTTTCAGGCTGATGGAGGACTTTGTGGGCTATTATTAATTGATTATACTGGATTTGAGAGGAAAACTCTAGCCAGCCTAGAGATCGTAGGTTAATACAGTGGTGGGTTCTATATGCTAAGCCTGTGGCAAATCTGGCTATGGTATTGTAGCAGCTATAGAGTTTATTGAGGTCAGATTTACTCAGGTTTGTATAGATTGGGGAGGCATAAAGAAGGGTTGAAAGTAAATGTGTTCGGGCAATAACTGTCCTAGCAGTTGGGGTTAGAAATGCCTTAATTGTATACAGAGATCCTAGCTTTTTGTTGGGTCTATATTAGATCACCGACTGCTTAAAGAAATGAACGGTGATTAATTGACCCTATGTAAGCCAAAGCTTACAATCTCAAACTGTCAGAACAGCGATTTTTTTTCCTATGGAAATAAAACGCTGTTCCAAAACACATACACATAACACAAGCACACCAAACAAACAGCAATCCACACACATACACCTAAAATCTTACAACTAACCCTACACTAAACTACACACACACCACTAACTATCCACTTACCTTATCCCAAACCCTAACCCTAAGGTCTGTCACTATTGCACACTCACCTCACCCGCTTCCTAACCCTAACTCACCTAACCCGCCCTAACCCTCATATCCACACAATCGCACACATACCTAACCCGCGCCCTAACTCACGTAACCCGCCCTAAACCTCACATCCACAGAATCGCACACTTATATGATCCTGACCTGTAACTTTCCACCACAGTGCTGAAAATACCAAAGCAACAAAAATGGACAACCAAAATCTTTCCCTAGGAAAGAATTCAAGTTTCTGTTGTTTCGATATTTTCAGCGTTCGCTTTGTAGGGTTCAATATTAGAATATTCAAAGGTTTTAGACCTTGATGTTTTAACATAGGCCCTTTTTGTTGACAGTTTTAATGGTTTTGTTGATGTGAGCATCAAACTTAAGGTTATTGTCAACAATTACACCTAATAGTTTTGTATTACTTTCTGGGGAAATTATTGTGCCATTATTAGATGTTATGGTAAATGATGGGAGTGTAGCTTTCTGGGTGGGGGTGAAGAGTAGCAGTTTTGTTTTATTGGGATTCAATAGAAGATGCCTGTCAGTGAGCCAGTTTTCTACTACATTGAAAGTATTTTGGGTTAAGGTCTGCAGGTCTAATGGGGAGGTGGCAGAACAGATTAGGGTAGAGTCATCTGCATATTGAATGCAGGTTACTTTGAGGATGACTGTATGAAGATCATTAATGAAGATGAAAAATAGGAGAGATCCTAGTATAAACCCTTGAGGAACTCTAAGGGTGACTGGCAGTAGGGAAGAAAGGCTATCCTTTTACAGCACAGCTTGTTGTCTTCTTCTGAAGAAGTCTGCTATGAGGGCATATGAAAAGCGCTTTAAGTCCAGTTTATTTTGTCAGTATTAAAAGCCGTGAGTGAATTCTTCTGTGTCCGGGGACTTGTGTTCTTCTTTTGCTTCGTTTTTTGTGCCTACGTTGATTTCTACAGCTTGTTGTCTGCCACTTAGGTAGGACTGAAACCAGCTTATTGTTAGGCTGTCTATGGCAAGAGATTTTAGTGTTTGAATGAGTAGCTGGTGGTTTACCATATCAAATGCTTTAGATAGGTCAAGAAAGACAGCAGAGGAGGGCATATTATTATTACAGATTTGATTTATTGTCTGAGAGAAGGATAGAAGGGCTTTATCTATGATTCCAGAGTGGGGGATGATGGTGAAGGCCTTGACAAGGTCCAGATAGGCTGTGTGGACCACCTTACCCTCATCCACAGCTCTGGAGACTGATTCAAAGAAGTCAATCAGGTTCAGGAGACAAGATCGGCCCTTCACGAACCCAAACTGGGTGGGTTCCAGTGTTTGAAGGTTGCCAATGTCTTTGTTTATAAGATCCATGAGAATGCGTTCCATGCCCTTGCAGATCAGGCTCATCAGGCTGATGGGACATAGTTCCTGGGATCCAAGGTGGATCCCCCCTTGTGGAGTGGGATGAACTGTAGCTGTGTGCCACTCAGTGGACATGAAGCCTGAGGTGAGGCTATGATTAAACATGACACTTAGGTGAGATGCCAGTTCATTTTGTAGTTCATGAAAAATTAATTTTAAGGTGCCAAAGCACTGTGCTGTTACTCTGATGCTTACTGTGATGGATGTAAAGTCTTTTTAAGACACTCAGTCTTGCTGGCTGGATTCTGCTGAAATCAAAGTCTGGTTATTGTTGCATTCACAGTCTGTTGCATACAGAAACTTGCAGAATATACACTGATGAGAGAATATACTTTGCAGCACCTGTCTTTAAGAGCAGTAACGAATAACTTTTATAATAAACCACACGTACTTCTGTTACAGCTTCAGAAAATGTTCTACTTTACTTCTCATATAGTACCGATGATGTGAGAGATACAACATTTACCTCAGGACAAATGTATCCCTACCAATACCCCTAACATAACTGGATTTAATACAAACTTTATATATTTTTAGTTAAACACACATCCTCTTGGTTTTGGAAAGATACTGCCTTTATGACGCAAATGCTGACACATCTGTTCTTGTGCAAATGCTGATAAGTGGAGAAAAGCATATTTTTAAGGAAACGCCTTGTGGATAAACTTTGTTAGAAAAGCATATTTTTAAACTTTCTTAGAAAAGCATATTTTCCAAGAAAACGCCTTGCGGATAAACACATGTCCTGTTAAAGAAAGCAGATTCGTTTTTTTCTGATATATCCTGTTTTTTTTTTTACATTCATGCCAAGTCTGTAAGAAGTCAGCTTTCTTGATTTGTGTGTAATACACTCATAAGCAAATTCCTTATTTTTTTTAAGCCACAGTCATTTAGTATGGATGCTAATCACATATTGCTAAACTCTATTTCTACATTTCAGCAAGCTTTATCTTATTCCTTATTTAGGTTGCATAATTATAGCAAAGTTACTTTCAACCTTAGTATATTGTTGATCACACTCTAACAGTTCATGTAGTACACAGCCCGGGATGTCATCTGGTCCCATGGATGCTTTATTCTTAGCTTTGGAGAGTGTAGTTTCTACCTGTGTGGCCATGATTACTGGAATTTGGCAATCTTTTGGTATTGAGATGGGCCCTTTAAGGGGTGAGAGGGGGGTGAAGGTGGCACTAAATTGGTCTGTCAGGTTATTGGCAATATCCTTGGGATCAGTATATTTAATGCCATTCAGTTGTAGCTCAGAGCATATTTGAGTATTGCCATTTATATTCTTTACATAACTATAGAATGCCTTGTGGTTGTCTTTGGAATCTTTGGCAATTTTATTTTCGTAACTAGCTTTGGAGAATTTTATGAGGGATCTCAGCTTCTTACTGAGGCTGGTAAGGGAGTTTTTTGCATCCTGGGAATTTCCACTTTTCTGCAACAGTTTCTTTCTTCTGTTGTGTAGTTTGTTTATGGCAGAGGACCACCAGATTGGCTTCCTTTTTTTGGAGGAGAGCGTCTTGGTTCTATTTGGGATGGCACGATTCATGCACAAGTGGATGTGCTCGTACAGTGCCTTAGTGTAGGATTCAGCAGTCAAACTTTCAGCTCCCATCTGCATGGGTGTCATGAAGTTTGTCACTTCTGACTTGAGTAGCATGAAGTTGGCTTTGGAGAAGTTTTTTACTTAGGCTTCTTTACTGGGGGTGGGGGTGGGATGTGGATGTCAAGGGTGATTTGCTCATGGTCAGACCTGACCAATGAGGGGTTGTTGGGTGGTGCACTGGTGTTGTGAGCTATGTGTCACTTTGGTTGTGACTGGTGTTTGTTTGCATTTCAGCTTCGGAGGTCCTTGTTGCTTGAGCAGGTTAATGTTAAGGTCTATCGCATATGTGGGTTTAGTGTTGCTATGTGTGGGTGTTGATGGTGTGGGTTCTGAAGGGCTATGTGTTGCTTGAGGTGTAGTGCAGGTGTTAACCTTCCCCTCTTGACTGTCTAGCACAATCTTGGGTGAAGAGAGCTTTGCTTCCAGTTTGGCAATGTAAGTGCATCCCTCACAGGTTGTAGTGTTGGGTGGTAGGAGGAGAAGTTTGTCTGTGTACATGAGGCAGTTTCTGTATTGTCCCAGTATGCTCAGATTCACCAGGTGGACAGGAGAAATCACCAGAAACTGACCTTGGACATGCCTGTTTAGGTGCTTTTTTGTAAAGTACAAGAGCTGTTTTCTCTTACCTTTGCAAGGTACTTTGCAATTATAGGCTGTTTAGTGCCTATAATTAATTTCTCCTTATTAACAAGGAGAGTTGAGCATAACATAACATAACATGTACTACAGTTATACCCAGCACCATACCTCCCCACCCCTAAGTGCAAGAGATCTGGACAAAACCTGCAAAATGAGGGGGGGGACAATGGACCAACACTAGGGACACAATGTACATCTTGCAGATTATAAATGAAGAATGTCGCTACAGGAACAGGGTGTGTGTCAGCATAAATGTTCAGAAGGATGTCAATTATGAAACTGTAATGTATGTCATCATATACTGACAGACATCCCCACAAGATCACAGTGATTCAATGCAGGAAGGAATGAAATGATACTGTTCAACAGACAAGAAATATGGGCAATAAACCTGGACAGTCTGGAACAATCTGCCTGGTGACAGGTATGCTCAGAACAGCTTAGTGCAAGAAAGCATACCCAAGCCTGGAAAAGGGCAGGGAGGCCATGAAAATTTGGACATATCTGACATAGTGGTGTAGATGAGCTGACACTTGATGCAGTAACACCCTCCTGTCTGTTCCAACATCTGTTGAGTGGAATAGCACAAGTCCAAAATCAAGTGATTACATAGGCCTATGTGGGCCAGGCAAAACTACACATCTGCCAAATATCTGGACATAACATCACATTAGGGAAAATACACTTAGCTGCTAACCATGTCACCAAGCAATATCCAAACTACAGGTAGACAAAAAAAAAGAAATCTTGCTATGGGGGAATACACATGTAATTGCAAATATACCAGGCACTCCGGGGATGTAACAGCACTGAGAAACAGACACCAGTGTGAAAGTGCATACAGTATAAGGAATGTGTGAACCAAACTGTCAGCATGTTTGCTACTCACACACTATCCCTACATATAATGACCCAATACACAGTGTAGTATGATGCCTGTCTTTGTTATGGGGCATGTCACAGTCTTACCCTACAAAAATGTAACACTTGATAGAACACCAGAAACTGGATCCGCATGCAAAGGTGGATAGAAAAGGAAACATAACACTTACATCTACCCTCCCAAGAAATAATGTATTCACATTACACTGCTACACAATCCTGACAGTCTGTTAACAATAGCCAGAACTACAAAGACCTCCCAACTGTACACACTCTCAAAGAATGTTCAGGTCTTGTCATCATATATAAGGCCTCTTACTCATAAAATGTCTGGCAGTCTGATACCTAACTCGGATGATATTACAAATTATGTCACTAAGTAATGATATACCATATCTCTATGTCTCTGACAGCATGGGGACAAAATGCTCCACACCGGAAGTATATCCCTCATTGGTGAGATCAGACCATAAATTAATCTCATTGGAGATCCACATCCCGCCCCCACCCCCAGCAAAAAAGACCACAGTGAAGAACTTCTCAAAAGCAAACTTCACACTTCTTAAGACTGGAGTGGTATCCTTCAAGGCCCCTGAGCCAGTGGAAACCACAACCCACGCTGCTGAAACCCTTACAAATGCCTTCTACAAGCACCTCCAGGTATGTATGGATCAAGCATTCCCTAATAAAATCAAGACCCTTTCCACCAAAGGCAGGCGCCCGGTCTGGTGGACTCCAGCCATAAACAAACTCTACAACAAGAGGAGAAAGCTACTACATGACAGAGCAAAATCCCTAAATGGGAAGGCATCTCTGATCAGTACTAGCAAAAAACTACGATCACTCATAAAATCATCCAAGGCCAACTTTGAGAGAAAAATCGCTAATGACACAAAAGACAATCATAAAGCCTTCTTTAGCTATGTTAGAAACCTGGGTGGAAACTCCCAGATATGCTCAGAATTAGTCCAAAATGATAAAAAAATCACTGAACCCACAGACATTGCCAACATACTGGCAGACAGGTTCAGTGCAAATTTCTCCTCCCCCCCCAAAAGGAGAAATATCTATCCCACCAGAGTCTAGCCTCCCAAACATCTCAGATGCCCAGGTGAGAGCTGCTCTCTCTAAAGCAAAAAATACAGCATCAATGGGACCAGACGGTGACCCCGGCTGTGTGCTACATGAACTCAATGAGGAACTAAACCCACACATAAGGCTGCTGTTTAATCTTAGCCTTACTACAGGATACGTACCCAAAGAATGGCGTACGGCAACTGTGGTCCCACTCCACAAAGGCGGTGCTTCTACGGACCCTGGAAATTACCGCCCCATAAGCTTGATGAGCCTTGTCTACAAAGCTATGGAGAGGATCATAATGGAACTCATAAATAAAGACATTGGGGACCTACAGACACTGGATCCTACCCAATTTGGCTGTGTCAAGGGCAGATCCTGCCTCTTGAACTTGGTCGACTTTTTCGAAACAGTCACTAAGGCCATTGATGAGGGAAAGGCAGTTCACACAGCCTACCTTGACCTAGCAAAAGCGTTCGACACAATACCCCACTCAGGCATCATAGAAAAGCTCACCAACTTAGATGTAAACCCATATGTCACAAGATGGGTTGCAAACTGGCTCAAGGACAGAACACACAGGGTTAGAGTTGCTGGTGCCATGTCAGACTCTAAGCCGGTCACGAGCGGTGTCCCACAGGGCTCAGTCCTGGGCCCCCTCTTGTTCGGCATTTATTTTTCTGAAGTGCAGGCAAACATAGGGGGATTGTGGCTGACAAAATTTGCAGATGACTGCAAACTGGGCACCATAATTGACACTCCATCAGACACAGACATCCTCCAGAAAGGTCTCATAGAAATGGATAACTGGTGCCAGAGCCATGGCCTTAAGCTAAATGCCAAAATGTATAGTCATACCCTTTGGGAAAAACAAGGTAACCCTAATTACCACATAGGTGGTAATCCATTAAACACGGAAGAAGTTATCAGGGACCTGGGGACCCAAGTTGACAGTAACCTCTTTTGACACTCACATTGCCAAAGTGGTTAGGAAGTCCTTCTACATTGCCCACCTGATCATGAAGGGATTCACATCCAGATCAGGAGAGGTCATTGTACCCCTGTACTCTTCACTTATCAGACTAATGATTGAGTACAACGCCCCATTCGGAATGTACCTTACCCGACACCTGCAGCAGTTGGAAAGACCCCAAAAGTTTCTCACCAAAAGGATAAAGGGCTCAAACATATGTCATAATGATGCCCGACTGAAGAAACTCTAGCTCTATTCAGTCGCATACCATCTGCTCAGAGGTGATCTGTGCCTGACATACAAGGCCATGTCCAACCCGGAATTAATGGACATGCTCCACCTCAAAAATCCAAATCCACCAGAGCCACGAGAGCAAGAGACTTTAACCTCAACACGGATATAAATAGGACGTGCTGGAGGGACAGATTCATCACCCAGAGACTCCCTACACTATGGAACAGAATCCCAGTCCATGTGAGGCAGAGCCCCTCACTGACTCTGTTCAAGAGAAATCTTGACGAGTGGATGGGAGATCGTAGGTTTACCCTGGGAATCATCTCTGTATCACTGCTGGACAGAGGCACAGCAAACTAATGGGTATAGTATTCTCATCCTAAGGGGTGGTGAAAGCCACACACACTCTGGCTAGGCTTTTAAATGCCCTAGGGCAGATAGCCTAGTATGAACCTATGAACCTATGAACCTATGATATATGGACAAGGTTTGACATACTTGTGGACAGAGGCCTAAACATAGGTCCAGGATGGAGATATTGCTGCTATAAACTGAGAAAGTAGCTGGTGTAGGTCTAATCCTATCCCCTCCTGTCACACACAGTGCAAATATGAACATCCCACACTCTGCTGTGTCCAGCCCTGAATCCTGCCTATCTGTACAATCCCACTGTCTGCGACCAGTATAATGTAGCCAGTCACACTACCCTCCTGTAGACTTTACATATCACTATTAGTGGTACTTGTCTGTCACATATAACTCCTGACTCCACACACAACCTGTCTGTACTCTCTCGTATACCACACTGCCCATGACTCTGAAATGGTGTTTCCAAGTAGTTAGACCTATCCACTTTCCAAACTGTATGCACTGCATTGTCACCATTCTTCTATCCCCTACCCCATTCAAACACTTGTATTCTTACTTAGTCCTGCTGACCATCATTCCTCCCCACTCTACAACATAACCCCACCCCACCTGCCCAGCATCTCACCAACCTGTCCCCTAATCTCACTACAGACTACAATGTCATCTGCAAACTGCACAGTCAACAGGGGCCCCTGTCTGATCATGTCTGTCAACCTGTTCCTCACCACTGCAAATATGAAAGGACACACAGCTGACCCCTGATGTACTCCCACCTCCACCTTAAATCCACCTGTCATGTCAAAACCAGAAATCACTGCTGTCACACTAGTCTCCTACATATCCTGTGGTGTCTGACAGACGCCTCTGGTACTGATCAATGTTTTCCCTCACTTGTTACTACAGCTCTGCAGACCACCCTTGTTCAGATAAGCAGTACCCATACATATTCGCCAACATCTCACACATCCTCTCACTTTCCAAGATGACAGTAAACAATCAAGTTAAAAATACAACTGCCAGGTCTCAGAAACACCTCCAGGCATCCACAGGTATGTCACCTGGAGCAACAGCCTTTCCACTGTTAACCCCCCTCATAGCTATCCTTACAGTCTCCCTGATAATCTGTTGCACTCCTGATTAACCATACCCACCTTAGCCAACCTTCCTTCCCTCCCCCACTTTCCTCATGGAACAGGCCATTAAAGTGATGTTTCCTTATGTTTTAAACACACTCCTAGCTTGTATGTTTTAACCATATTCCTTGATCACCATTTTGTGCTGCACATCCTTCCTAGCTATGTGCCTCTGTTTAGCCAATATCTATACACCAACCATGCTGTCCAACATGACATACAACTACAGACTGCACATCTGTATGTCAGACTCCACATCCATAGCCATGTGCAACACTCTCTTTGACATGCACCCCATCTCTTTATACTCATGTCTATTCTCTACATCTATCTGTCAATCCCACTTCACCTTTGCCAGCACCTTTCTCTGCATACTCCCCTGTACTTCTTCATTCCACCACCACGTGTGTAGGAGCAGTCACCATCTGGGCAGCATGTCAACCTGTGTCTGATTGAGCATAGTAGGTCACAAGTGCATTAATGTAATGCTGAGTATGAGTACAAGTAGGACACATCCACTGAAGGCAATCAAAAGTCCATCCCCACATATGTCTGTGGTCTCACAGGCAACTATCCAACCCACCCTTTAATGGAGGTCAGCCACAGCACATGCACATGCACCATACCTACAGATGACCAGCTTCGGACATGTTTAGGACAAACATCACCCCCCCCGGCTCAACTTCAGTATAGAAGGATATGTACACCACATGCACCTCTACCCTCACCATTATTCAGATGCAAACTGCCTACTTACACATAATGCTATGCATGTCCATACAATTTTGCTAAGTACTGGACTATTATATGATGTAATGCTGTGGCTACTGATATCCATTACTAGTAAGATGTCTTTGTAAAGAACTATAGACAATGTCTGATGTCCTGTGATGTGTTTTTCCCTATTTATGTCTTTTAGGTGTGACGCAGAGGCTTTCAGCCTATGATGTCCAGGAGATAGCAGCCATAACACTACCACATACTCTTCAGTTGGGGTTGCCAACATCAGCAGGAGAGGACAGCCCTCTGGGAGGACCTCACACAGAGAGTGAACGCCCAACGGGCTGCTGCGGTGGTGAGGGACAGTTTCACTACTGGTGGGGGGCCAGCCAGAGAGGCTCCACTTACAGCAATGTAAGAGCTCTTTTCCAACATGTATATATGTATGGCGCTGCATATATGTAGACAAATCTATACATAATACACACACACACACACACACACACACACACACACACACACACACACACACACACACACACACACACACACATATATATTTATATAGGGAGAGATATACATCCACATGTATATCCAAATATATGCATAGATACATATATATAGAAAGGTGAATACATACATACATACATACATATATATATGTATATGTATACAGAAATATGCAGAAATATATGACAGCTACAAACATGCTGCTGCATACTAGACGTGTACATCTGGAAATGCAATCACTGGATGTATTCCTTAAATGGGGAACTATGACATATTTGCTGTAACAGAGACCTGGTTAAAGGTAGCAGGAAGCACCCCTGCACTACCAGCCTATTACCCAGTCCACATTTCATGACTGCAGAACTGTGAGTAAAGCTCCAGAGGTGGTGGTGTTTCCATATTCATTAAGGAGGCAGGCACCTCCAGAGTGCTGACCATCTTAGGCATTACAGATCCTGCAGGCATAGCTAACATTGGGTAGGACAGTGCATCAGGTCGTAGCCTGCTATAGGTACCCAAACATGTCCCAACACTAACATGACATGTCCCTAAACACCGTGGCGGACAATATTGTCCAACCTAACACTCACATACTGGTTGAATTCAACTACCCCACCATTAACTGGGAAAGCTACTCATGTACCAATGCACATGCCCATCACATCGACCTGGTCCTTCCGAACATGGGTGACTGTTGCTCAACACCAATAGACAACTTCCCCTTGTTATATCACAATACAGATTAATCCCCTTTGGAAATCCATGGCCCTCCCACATCCCCCTGCACAGGTAATTAAAAAGCATTTCCAATGCTGAATATGGCCTCATAACAACAGAGGTGGCTAACCTCATGGCAACCATGCAAATGGAGACTAGGTGCATGACAGCTGAATCAAACAACAATGCACTATGAACATGTACACAAATGCATGGGTACTGTCATACCCACTACAACCTGATCTGGTGGTCCCCTGCCATACAAACACCATACAACAGAAGGAGGAAACTGATATGGAATAACGTGAAGTTCCAAGACTGGAAATCATCCCTTATCAGCCTCATTTGAAGGTTGAGATCCCTCATCAAATACTACAAAATTTGCTGTGAGAACAGAATCGGCATGGCAATAGCAAAATTAGTTCTGAGATACTAGACAATGGAACCTCCCAGGCTAAGCCAACAAATACTTCCAATATACTGGCTTGTATCTTGAGTGCAAACATTACCCCTCACCCCCCCCCTCACCAAAGGACCAATCACAATACCAGTACACTGCCAAGCTCCCAGTAGTACTGCAGCACAGGTTAATACACCACTGTCCAAGGCCAAGAATACAGCTTCCATGAGACCTGAGGATATCCCTGGCTGTGTTCTACATGAACTACAGAGTGACCTGACACCTTACCTGTGTGCCCTATTCAAACATAGCCTCACCTCAGGCTTTGACGCTACTGAATTGTATATTGCTACAGTCACCCTTCCCCACAAATGAGGTGTAACTACAGACCCTGGGAAATACCACCCCAACTGGCTGACAAGTCTGTTATGCAAAGCTATGGGCTGCATCATGCACCTAATAAACAGGGATATGGGAATCTGCAGAATCAGGATCCCACACAGATTACCTTTGTGAAGGGTAGGTTATACCTGCTCTTTCTGCCTGGTCATCTTCTTGCTGTCCGTCACCTGAGCTGTGGATGAAGGCAAGGTGACACATACAGCCTACATTGATCTGGCCAAAGCCTGTGATAACATTCCCCACTCACTAACTAGGTGGGAACAGATGCACAAACACAGGGGTAGATTGGAGATAATGCTGTCATGCATTCAGACAGTTGCAGATGTCACTGGGTTTGTTGTAACATCCTTTATGAGGACTATGATGTCAGTAATACCCATAGATGTGAGTATTTACTGACTGCATTCCCCAGAGTCCACAACTGATTTACCAAGGACACCAACTGTCTGGTGAACACACAAAACCTAACAAACAGACATGTGGCCTGTCTGTGGACAGCGTGCCAGTGGAGACTTATGTCAGAGGCATATCACTGTATGTCATGACTACACACACTAAATGCATGTCCACGCAACCCTGTAAATCTATCAATCCACCATGTGTATAACAGCATTAATGACATAGAATCTTTTCACAAATCTGGGGATATGTCCACCATGTTGGTTGGGTGCCTCCACATGTCCTGTTCTGTGATATACTGCCACACACTGTATGTGAATCTGTATTCCACCACCTCTGTAATGTCCCTTACACAAGCAAGGAAATGGGCAAGGCCCACATTAAGGAATGTTCCATATGTCAGAACTAGCAGCAGTGTCCAAGCCCATAGCACAATACAATGTGGGTACCTACATAATGGTGTTGCCGTAGAAATACCTGACATCTGCACATCCGTACAGAGTACAGACAGTAAGTAGACAGCCACCAGGTTAGGCATTAGGATAAATGGTTTGCAAGATACATGTCTGAAACTGAAAGATATGCCATTACTACATGACAGCAGGCCTCAATGAGATGTCCAAAGAACATGGTAGTCTACAGTTAATATCAACATATCAGATAAATATCCAATAAGAGATACATATAACCATACAGCTCAAACACCAAGAACAAGATACTCAGTACTCAAGAGGCCAGCTTTGCAATCAGGAGTGTGTGGTTCCAGTACTACAATCTGCAATCTACTTTTAAATGAAAAAGCACTGTTAAAAGTACTAATGTAATGATACAATATGTGTTAAACTATTTCTGTCAACCAGTGCACTGTAGCTAGTGTAACATGCAAGTGTGACTGCATATAACCTGAGATACTACCCCATGTATGAAACAAATCCAAAGTGAAAAGATTGTGGTACTACCCATGTATACGCAGGTGTCCCATACAATATACTCACACCCCTTGCAACTGTAACGACAGCATATAGAAGCATGTTATGTACAGGAGATGAAATACACTTAGTTAAGATATCATTACCCTGCTATTTTATCAGACTGGAATGTGATCACTGGTTACCAGGGCTGAGCGATGCTTAGCAGGTGTAAGCATTGCTTAAATGTGAATCCTAAGCAGATTTGTGCACTGGTAAGCGGAGCTTACACAATGTAAGCGCCTGTTCAATTAACAGTATGTTGACAGCACTTAGCTTCATGCAAACCCACTTAAAGCTGCTTTAAAGTGCATTAATCACCCTGTCTCCATCAACCCTTGTTCTGCTAAGCAACAAAATAAATAACCCATGCAGGTTTTGAAACCAGGACCCTGTGCACTATAGCCAGAACATGTAACCACTAAGCCATCTGAACTGTGAGAGCATTTGCTGGTTTTTCAAGTATATCATTCAGTACACATACTGAATAGTTGTAAACAACTGGTTTGACTTTTACAATTGTTTAGTACTTCTAAGTGAAAATAGTGTTGAATCAGTCATGTTCTTGTATGTAAATATATACATTTCAGATTAATGTAGTGGGACACATCAGAAAAGGTTCATACAACTCTCATGTTTACACATAAAAAGGGTTTCACTTCATATCACCAAAAGCTCATTTCATCGAATTTCAAAACAGCGAGACCAAATCATCCAAAACTCAGATAGTCGAAAACTCATAACATCGAATCTCAAATCATTGAAAACTACAAAGCAACTAGAAATAACTTCCCAGACACTGTTTACTGTGTTTATGCAGGGGGGCAAGCCCCCCTGCACTCCTCAAAAATTAAATATACCAATTCCAAGGTCCACTACAGTAGGGTTAGGAAATTACCTTTTTCCCCCACTGTAGTGCGATCTTGTACTTGGTATATTTAATGTAAGGGGGCTTGCCCCCCTTGCATAAACATAGTAAAAACTCTGTGGGATGTTATTTCTAGTTGCTTTGTAGTTTTCAATGATTTGAGATTCGATGTTATGAGTTTTCGACGATTTGAGTTTTTGATGATTTGGACTTGCTGTTTTGAAATTCAATGAAATGAGCTTTCGACGATATGAAGTGAAACCATAAAAGAATATATCTTCTTCTTCTTATATATATATATATATATATATATATATATATATATATATATATATATATATCTGTGTGTGTGTGTGTGTGTGTGTGTGTACATAACATATGGCCATAACATGTGGTGGAATCATACCTCAGCACCATAACTCTCTACCTCTTAGTACAAGGGAACGTAATGTATGTATTACAGTTATAAATGTAGAATGTTGCTACAGTGACAGGGGTTGTGTCAACATACATGTTGAGAAGGAAGGCTCTTCTGAAACTAACATGTACACCATTAGTTACTGACAGATATCATAAAATCATCATAGTGAAGTACCACACAAATCACAGTAATAATCCTATGGAACACAGAAGAAATATGAGCAATAAACATGGACAGTCTGAAACCATCGTATCAGTCAGGAGGTATACACAGAACTCCTTAGTTCAAGAAATGTAGAACAAGCCTGACAAAGGGGATGTTTAAAGCCATGAAAATGGGGATCTATCACACATACTGGACTAGATAAGCTCACACAGTTGATGCATTCACACCCTCCTAACACATATTAACTGGAGGAGCAGAGGTCCCAAGCCACATACTTCCCACTAGTTAGTGACATGCATCTTCACAGCAGCCCACTGCTTTGTCAGAAATACACAGCACATATGGTGGCCAGGCAACAGTACATCTAACAAATATCTGGACATAACATCACTCTAGGTGTGAGTGACACACTGTACATATCCACCTCTTACAGCAGACTGCCACAACACTAACCCAATTTGCCTATGGGGGAATACACATGTAATTGCAAATACAGCATGCACTACAGGTGTGTAACAGCACAGAGTAATAGACACCAGTGTGAAAGTGCATACCCAGAACCAATATCAGCACTGTCACAGTCACTTAATAGTAAGCCTAAGTAATAGTACAGTATATGGACTGTGTGAACAGCAGTCATCATCATGTTTTCCACTCACACACTAACCCTACATATACTGGCCCAATTCACAGTGTAGTCTGATGCCTGACTGTGGTACGGAACATGTCTCAGTCTGGCCCTACAAACATATAGGCTGACAGGGTATCAGACACTGGAGCAGCATGCAATGTCAGATAGAATAGGACCAAGAACAGTGACATCTACCCCAGTCTGTACAAAAGCCAAGTAACGTAATCATAATACATGGCTACATAATACGTACAGTCTGTCAACAATCAAGATAAGTACACAGACCTCACTACTGTACAGACTACAACAGAATGTCCAGGTTTTGTCCTCAGATAGGCCTCCAAAACATTACAAGTTTGCCAGTCTGCTATATCACTGGCTTGATATCAGGAATTATGTCAGTAAATAATGGTATACTGTACATATCCACCTCTTACTGCATGACATATGAACAAAGGGTGACAGACTTGGGGGACCGAGGCAGAAACACAGGGCCAATATTGACATACTGCAGTTATAAACTGAGAACATTGTTGGTGTAAAAGGGTTTGTTGTGACTTATCTCTTCTGAGGGATATGAAGTCAGTAACAACACACATGGATGTAACCATTTACTGACTATAGTCATCAGAGTATGCTACTGCATTTATAAAGACAGAAAATGTGTGAGTGACACACCAAACCTAAAACTCCAAACTCTGGCCAGTCTGCAGATAGCCCTACAGCTGAGAGTTTTCTCAACCACATAACACTGTCATGTCAGACTTTAAAGCATGCTGAACAGCCATATCCACACAAACCCTCTTAAACCAACATTACTTCAAATGTAGAACAGCAATACTTACATTCTGTCCACATGTCGGGAAAATCCCCCTCCAGTTTGTTGGCCTGCTTCCACAGTGTTTGTTGTAAGAGATATTTCCAGTTACGCTCTGTCATGCTGCTTGTCACACACCCATATGAAGTCCTGCTCACAGTGAAAGAGAAGGGTCAACACCCACTTGCAGCGTTTAATTATAGGAGTGTGCTTCCATGCAATTAGCTATAGGAATGATACCACAGCTGTTCCACATGCTATTAACAGGTGGAGGACTCCAATTTGTGCAGAGGCCATCAGCTGATCATGGACATTACCTACCAATGTCAAGCTCCTGCCTATGCAAAACAGATGCATTTTTCCACACCTACCAGAGATGGGGAGAGGGAGAGAGAGACAGAGGAAAAGAAAGAAGGGATGAGAGAAAGAGCCAAGCATTTTGTGTATGATCTGTGGGTAGAGAGAAATCTCTGGGTATTATAATGGTTCATAGGTTCATAGGTTGGTACTAGGCTATCGGCCCTAAGGCCTATGCAAGCCTAGCCATAAAAAGTCCCTGGAAATTTTTTCCCAGAATATTTACTTCTCTGGGCCCCTGTCTAGCAGGATGACTGACATGATCCCCGGGGTGAATTTCCTATCTTCCATCCAATTATCAAGGTTCCTTTTGAAGAGGGCCAATGAGGCACTCTGCTTAACATGTATGGGCAGTCTATTTCAGAGTATGGGGAGTCTCTGGGTCAGAAACCTATCCCTCCAGCATGCTTTGTTCATTGTGATGATAAGGTTTAGATCCCCAGAGCACGTGGCTCTGAGGGATTGGGATTTCTCCAACAGCTCAGGGTTTGACATGGCCTTGTATGTTAAGCAGAGATTGCCTCTGAGTAGACAATATGCCACAGAGTATAGCTGGAGTTTTTTTAGATGGCCAGCATATGGCATCTGCTTTAGGCCTGTAATTATTTTAGTGAGGTATTTCTGTGGCCTTTCCAGCTGTTTCAGATGTCTTGTGAGGTACATACCAAATGGGGCATTATACTCTATAATGGGTCTAATGAGGGATGAGTACAGTGGGACAATGACCTCCTTTTTTCTGGATGAAAACCCCTTAGGGATGAGGTGCACCACATAGAAGGATTTCCTGACTGTTGTGATGATGTGGTTATCGAAAGTGAGACCACTGTCCACTTGTGTCCCTAAGTCTCTCATCACACTTTTGATGTTTAGTGTCCTGCCACCTATGTGGTAGTTCATGGTTACATGTTTTTTCCAAAGGGGATAACTATACACTTCTTGGCATTAAGCTTGAGCCCATGGCTCTGGCACCAGGCATCTGTTTCTGTAAGGCCCTTTTGTAGAATATCCACATCATTTGGGGATTCAATAGTGGCTCCCAGTTTGCAGTCATCTGCAGACTTTGTTAGCCAGAGTCCCTTAGTTTTGGCCTGTACTTCAGAGAAGTAGATGCCAAACAAGAGTGGTCCCAGGACTGAACCCTGAGGTACTCCACTTGTCACTTGTCTGGAGCAGGATTTGGAGTCGGCTACTTTTATAGTCTGGGTTCTGTCAGTTAGCCAGTTGGCAATCCATCAAGTGACGTAGGGATTTATGCCCAGCTTAGTACATTTATCTATGATTCCAGAGTGGGGGATGGCATCAAAGGCCTTGGCGAGGTCCAGATAGGCTGTGTGGACCGCCCTGCCCTAATCCACAGCTCTGGAGACCAATTTGAAGAAGTCAATCAGATTCAGGAGACAAGATCGGCCCTTCAGAAACCCAAACTGGGTGGGGTCCAGTGTTTGAAGGTTGCCAATGTCTTTGTTTATAAGTTCCATGATAATGCATTCCATGCCCTTGCAGGTTGCTTGTCAGACTGATGGGACGGTAGTTCAGATCCAAGGTGGATCCTCCCTTGTGGAGCGGGATAACTGTAGCTGTGCGCCACTAAGTGGGCACGAAGCCTGAGGTGAGGCTATGATTAAACATGACACTTAGGTGGGGTGCCAGTTCATTTTGTAGTTC
The DNA here is from genome assembly GCF_019279795.1 of Protopterus annectens. Classification (NCBI taxonomy): domain Eukaryota; kingdom Metazoa; phylum Chordata; order Ceratodontiformes; family Protopteridae; genus Protopterus; species Protopterus annectens. The sequence continues at coordinate 1,428,214,541 of NC_056726.1, forward strand.
ATGTAGTACTCAGCCTGGGATGTCATCTAGTCCCATGGATGCTGTATTCTTAGCTTTGGAGAGTGCTGTTTCTACCTGTGTGGCTGTGATTATTGGAATTTGGCAATCTTTTGATATTGAGATGGGCCCTTTAGGGTGTGAGAGGGGGGGTGAGTTGGCACTAAATTGATCTGCCAGGATATTGGCAATATCCTTGGGATTAGTATATTTAATGCCATTCTGTTGTAGCTCAGAGCAGATCTGAGCATTGCCATTTAAATTCTTGACATAACTATAGAATGCCTTTTGGTTGTCTTTGGAATCTTTGGCAATTTTATTTTCATAACTAGCTTGTGAGGATTTTATGGTTGCCTATATACACATTTATGGCTGTGGATTATCTACAACAACCTCTACAGTGTTTGACAACCATTGGCCTTGTAATGTGACATTGGGACATATGGGTCCTCAATATGAAAAAGTAGCAAAACCCACACTGCAATGGATCCTGTTATTACACAATCAACACCAATACCCACAGAGGATACTGCTGACACACAGTTGTGTGAATGGCCTCAAAATTATACATTTTCACACCCAGACTTGCCAGTATCAGGATTAGAACTCCTACCTAACTAGTTTGCTACACTACAGTATTATGCAATTATCACAAGCACCACATTGCTTACAAGGCTGAGACTTAGCCAAAGGTTCATAGGTTCATCGATTAATACTAGACTAACTGCCCTTGCAGGCCATTTTAAGCCTAGCCAATTATCCCTTGTGAGACTCAAACCTGGCACCTTGTGTTTATAAGGCAAACAGCTTAACCATTAGGCCACCCTCCCAACCCTTTTATTTCAAGGTGACTAACATTAGCAGGATTGCTAAAGTAGGCCAATGGCAGGTATAGCTGTGTGAATGGCCTTAAAATTACTCATCTCTGCACACAAAGACACAGACACACACTTGCCTGGACTAGGATTAGAACTCCTACCTAACTAGTTTGCTACATTATAGTATTATACATGAACACCAAAGAGCTTATAAGGCTGACATGTGGCAGATGGTTTATTTCAAAGTGAGTGACATCAGCAGGAGTGCTAACATGAACAATGGAAAGTGCAGTGTGTGTGAATGGGCCATAAATCATTCCTCTGAAAACACACATGCACACTCATTCAAACACAGCTTTACAGTTGGCAGGATTGAGTATACATATGCTACATGAATACTGATTTGTACTATCATAATATACTGATTTGTACTATCGTGTTACACATTTATCACAAGCACCAAGGACACTATAGAGCTGAGGGCTACCAAAAGGAATGTGTATAGTGATTGACATCAGTGCATCATGTGATATCAGCCAATTGGATGTGTAGTGGGTAGGACAGGCCTCATAATGGAATTCTCTCTGTCACTGTCTGTCTCTCTCTTCCCACCATCTAAGTGTGTGTATGTTTGACATATTATAGTGTTTTGGCCTTGGATATATGTGAGTATTCCTATTCAATGTGTGTGTGAAGCATGAATGATGTACAATCTGGTGTGTGTGCACAGACATCTGCGAATGACAGATATGTATAGTCCACTGTGTTTTCTGACATGGGCTCCATTTCTCTAAGTGCAGGAGCATGCCCAGTATGGCCTTCTGTTTTCAGTGTGTGAATCCATTCCAGGGAGGGTTGTACTCCAGTCCAGGGTTTGGTGTTCTACACATACAGCTAGCGACCTGTTTCTGCAGGATATCTGTAGATAGGTTGACAATATGGAGTAACAATGGGTGACAGATAGGGGGATACTGTAACTATTGCTGTCTGTGCTACTTGTGTTACATGGTTGGTGTTAGAGATATTCAGACATATGTACTGTTTTACACCGTGATGTATTATGTCATCGACTACTGACAGATATAATTATTTGCTCACAGTCATTTACTGGGAAATACAAGATGAATGAAGCTGAGTCCAGATTTGTGGTCCACAGCCTACACATTCTTGCACACTCCTGCCATTCTGGAGGGGTAGTTATAGACATTTGCTGATGGGTCTGTGTAAATGGTCCAGCACCTTGGTACTTTGGTGTCTGAGGATCCCCTTCTTCTACATATATTGATTTAACAGAATGGCCATATCTTGCTGTGGCCGTATCTCTCAGCTGTACAGATTCACCCAGGTTACCCAGAGGCAGGGCTCATATATCTGGTCTGTTCCTCTTCACATTGTGGTTTACGAGCAGGTTTGTAGCCACCCATTACTGGGTTTGCAGGCAGGGGTAGTATCGACACACACCAGAGTTTCAGACTTCACACACTTCATGACGTCCATGCATCTACACCCCCCCACTTTGTTATTCTATCCTCTTCCTAACATTATGCAAGGGATATCTGAGAAGTATCCTTATAGCTGATGCTTCATCTCAGCAGTATTTATGGATTGACTCTCAGTTCATGCAGTGGGACATGGGGGGCATGCTACTGGGATTTGTCAACATGGACTTGCATTTGTGTTCTGTTGACTGTGTTACATTGTTGGTTGTGATCTTATGAGGTACCATACATTGGCAGTATGGGTGGGGCACAAGCCTTTGACCGAGGACTGCAGCCCATTTGGTAGTGATGCAGGTCATCTGTAGCAGGCCACTGCATTCTGTCACTCCTACATTCCCAGGCTGCGAGCCAGTGGATTTCCCTTGGGTGATAGGGTAAGTGTGCAAAGTGTTAATTGCAATAGTTCCTGTCCATATTGATCCATTGTTCTGGATGCAGGCAGGGTGCTGCTTACAGCTAAGGACACACCTGCATAGTACAGGTCTTCAGCATGCTGCATTCTGTGGGTATTCCCATACAGAAGTGGGGTCATACTGTACTCATTCCCAACAGCAATGATATGACCCGTGATAAACCTGTGGCTGATGGTGGGGTGAGCTGAGTGCATGTGTGATATGGAAGCTACTTGCAGCTGATTCACAGATATACATGGGACATTCTCCTTAGGTTGCCTTATGCAGGGACATAGACAATCTCTCATTGCTTCATAACTGTGCCTTTTGTGATCTGCCAATGATTTGCCAGACTACATCACTATTCCATACTACACAGACAACTAATGTGCTGCTAACCTGTCTGTTACAATTCCAGTGCTGTGTGCAGCTGACAGTTAAATTTTATGCACTCTGTCTAGGGTACTTTCACATGTGTACTGTGTGCATGTATGGGCCCACATTCGTGGCATGTCAATTTTTCAGACGGTGACAGATATTGACATCTAGACAGTGAGTATGAATGACTGCTGACATTGGTATTGCTGAGAAGCATTGAGTTTGGCACTGCAGTTGTTGGAACATGGCCCTGTCAACCACAGTACTGTCCATAGACCACCAAGACACAACTCTCCATGCCTACATGCTGATCACTTCCAGACAATATTAAACAGACAACAACCTAACACACAGACCCTTGCATATTGTACAAATGCAACAATCTATCTTGTAGATTGGGCCAGCTCAGGTAATCTGTGCTCCACTGATGCTACTCCTCGCACTTACATGTTACTGCATTTCTACATAGGATTGTGGGGGGGGGCACACCTGACAACTGTAAACTGTGTTATGACTGTACTGATATGTCAGGTACTTGGCTTCCACATCATTTTGTATTCTGACCTATCATGTAGACTGGAGGCATATCAGTGGAGTACAGATCTTAGGTTTTATTGACCTACATTTCAGTTTCAGACTTCTTGCCTTTCAGAACTAACATACAACTGCCAGACCTGTTGCAGTCTGTCTGTGGAGGTCTGGAGGGGGGCTGTTCACCTTTGCCTTCAATTAGAGGCCTTACCCCAGCCTTTCTTTATGGTCATCTACACCTGTCCTGTTGGCTGAGGCTGGTGCTGGGTATGTGAGCCTCATTTACATGCATGTGTGTGTGTGTGTGTGTGTGTGTGTGTGTGTGTGTGTGTGTGTGTGTGTGTGTGTGTGTGTCCTATGGACACACATTTGGGCCACCACATGTACTGCAGTGGGATTTGTCACCTTGTCTAGTACTGCCTAGTGTGTTGAGACCAGTATTTGTTATGGATTTCATGCTGCCCATATAAGTGTCCAGTATCTACTGCCATCCCATTCAGCCACCCGTGTCCCTTGCATGCTCGCATCCATACCATAGATACAACTATCAAAGCATACCATCTCCATTTAGTAATTGATAGGAACAGTGACTTGCCTTGTGGCTGGGCCATAATTGAGGATAGTGCTGGAGGACTGACTATGTTAGATGCACATAGTACACTCCGTATACATGGTAAAGCACAGGTAGTGTCATATTTGGCATCCCTTTTACTGTATGTGCGAGTCAGAGAGAGGTGTCATTTCATGGGTCCCTACCATGTCAGTGCATGTGCTATGCGTTGCCTCTTTGCCAAGGCCTCGTCATACTGGGCATGCCTCCTTCTGCCTACATGGGCAGGCTCAAGTGGTTTCTCCTCCAAGTCCCTCTATGCCTGTGCTGGCCTTGACAATGGTGGGGGGCTTTGTGGCCTTGTCCCATGCTGTTCCCGCTGCAGCTGTTTCCACAGGATCATATTGTGTAGCATGGCACATACTAGAAATGTTTGTATACATGTAACTGGAGAGTACTGCAAGGCTCCACCAGATATGTCCAGGCAGCAGAACCATGACTTGAAAATCCCAAACACACTCACTATTATGATTCTGGCTTGTGAGTGTGCCTCATTATGGAGTTCTTGTTCAGGTGTGTGTGTATTTCTGAGGGGTGTCATCAGCCACGGCTCCAGTGCATAGCCAGCATCCCCCACTAGGTGGCCATATGGGATGTCCCCACTGGCAAATGACTGGTACAGCTGTGTCATATGACAGATGTGGGAGTCGTGATAGCTTCCAGGGCTGCCAGCACACACATTCAAGATAATTGCACATGACCTGGCAGTTGATGAAGAGAAAGTCCTTGCGGTCTATGTAGACCCTATCCCGTTCACCGGGTGGTGCATTGATGTGTATGTGAGTGCAGTCTATAGCACCCACTACCTCAGGGTATTTTGCTATTTGGTGGAAGAAGCGCATATTGCTGGTCAATATCTCACGGGTGATGGGGAAATATATGTGCTCACCGGCATGTGCTGACATGGCATCAAGGATCTGGTGGAGTATGCTGGATACTGATAGTTGTGAGATCCCCATGTTATCCCCAGTTGCCCTTTGGAAGGTACCTGTGGGTAGTATTCATAAGCATACACATACCTTGGTTTCCACTGGGATGGGTTCCCCTCTGTTGGTTCTGTGTGTGAGGTGGGGCCAGCACAGCTCAACAATTTGCTGTAGAATGTCCTTGTCACTTTATAGTGCTCCACTATATCCAGCTCATGTAGACCCTGGTAGGTTACTCTGGGTCTGTACACTCTTCTCCTCCTCCTCACTGTGTGATGGTCATCAGCATTCACATCCTCACCACCCTCAGCCTCTTGCACATATTGATGTATGAGAGCAACAGCAGCCCCTATCATTTTGTTAGTTTTGTCAGGTACAATTTCCCCATCTGTGTACACCGGTGGTGTAGAGTTTATGGGAAAAAAAAAAACAGAGTGAAAGAGGTTTGCATAGTTTATAGCACTGTGCTGGGCTGGGCTGCTGCCTAGGTAATTGGCTGATTCTCATATATTTCACCTGCCAGCTATGCTAGTTCTCCTTGATTGCCTTTCTACTGCTGTTTTCCTTTCCTATTCCTTCCAGTTTAAGCCCCGTGGTTCGCCACTCATGCCTAGTCCTCAGATATGAATCGAGCTATTTCCTGTTTTTTTTTTTTTTTTTGTTTAAAAACCCAGTGCGCAGCACGCACACCCATTTAAGCAAGGAAAACAGTGCTCAACAATGTGAGACACACCCCGTTCCTTAGCTCTGCTTAGCTAAGAGCATACATGGGCCACAGGACTCCAATAAGTTTATACCAAGCATGACACACCCCCTACTGAAGTCAACCTCTTGTCCTGCCTACATATTTCCCTATTCCTGCACCTGCAGGCTTCCAGTAGGTAAGAAATCTGTGATTCAGTATAGGTCCCTTCATTTGCACACCCGAGTGTGCAGGTCCATAGTTACAATTCCCAAGCACACCTTTTCCTCTTGGCAACCAGTGCTCCCTTCTCTTGTTTACATTCTGCCTGCCATTGACTATAATGGCAAAATGCAGATTTCTGTTAAAGGCATTTTTTTTCCCTTTTTTTTATTTTCGGCAACCACATGTTTGCATGCAGCTGCCCTTAGCTTAAACAGCCGAGATTGACCAAAAAAAAATAAAAGTTTTATTTTTATAAAATTTATGTGCCTTTTAATAACAATGGCCTTATATTTGGCCATTGACTTCTCTGTTCTACATAATACATGCTGTTCAAGAGCTGTCATGCCTCCGTTTTGTCAGATGCAAAAATGTATTCGGCTACTAGCTGAATACATTTTTGCACTGACACTGTTCCTATACAGAATCCGGTCAGCCTCCTGGATCACAAAATCACCTCTTTTGCATGGTTTTCAACATCAAATGAGGTGATTTGCATACTGAATGGAATTCCATGCAGGAACAGTATAGGACCGCTCATGCACGCAAAAACGGCCCTATCCTGGATCACACCGTGGCCATATTGTGTGCAGGAGCTGTGCTACACTGTTCCTGCATGGAATTTGGCCATTCATGAATCTGGCCTTCTGTCTCCTTCAACAGTGATGTATAATGCTTTAGCAGTCAGGTGTATGTGCTGTGGTATATTTGAATGTTCATTGCTTATCCTTTTCATCTTTTATTTTTCCTGCCTTATTATGATGTTTTCCTTCATGATGATTATGACACTCTGCCATCTTTTAAGGATCTGGTAAGATGCAAGTCTCTTCCCTTTTCTGGTTGAAAAAAAGTGTGAGCTGGTATGTTGCCTGAATTGTTTTGCAAGATATTTCATATGATAGGTCACTGTGCTACACTGTATTTTTAAACTTACTGATTTGTAAAATTTTTAATTAGTTAATTTTATTTCAATTGATGCAATGTTTTGATTAACATACTCCAGTCAGTTTTCGTCAATAGATATAAAAGGGGGCCAGCAACCAGAGGGAATTGAACACTTTAAATCATCCTAAAGGCAGACATTTCATTTTCTAAGGCACTTCATCAGATCAGTCCTACACACAAAAATGGATTATACATAAAGAGTAAAACTACATGAAGCAGGTTATATGACATTCAAACATTAGCGTTCATGGTATTTCTGTTTAAGCATTACTTTCAAGGTAAAATGGTAATTCAGACCAGCAACCTTAGCTGCATTTATTTATGTTCTGCTTTTCAGTAATATTACTTTCACTGCCTCACAAACCAATAGTGTTTGCAAAACTGTGGATTTAACTAAGTGCTGTACATCATTATCCGTCACATGTTTAGCCAATGTATTCATCATTTTCTTCTTTTTCTTTATTTCTTAGAAATATTCACCTGCTTTGTCATTCTACGAGCATGAAAATGTAATAATTTCTCACTACCATCTAAATAAACTAAAGTCTGTGTTTTACAGTCAACATAGCAATAAACCATGCATTTAGATCAATTCAGTGGCTGCATACAATTGCAAAAGTATAATAATTACAATTGCGACATGAGAATGTGGCAGTTTGTATAGTTTTCCTCTTTGAGTTGTTTTAGCATAGCTACTTTTATCAAGCATGTTCTGCTTATAACAGCAAACAATGGAGTGTTACCAAAACCATTATTTTATGATCAATCATTTTATGATCAGACCCTGCTTTAACTTTGTAATGGAAGAAAGGTTTTGTAGTAGTATTCTAAGCTCAACAGCTTCCTCTAGCACTCTGTTAACATCCATTTCTGAATAAGTTTCAATAAAACCCTCCTTCATAGCTACAAATACTATAAACAGTTAATCATATTTGCGTGTAAGACATATGAGGGTAAGGTGCTATCATGAAAATATTTTATATAAAAACAATAATACATAATATCCTTAGATAGATATAGGTTGTTTTTACATTATTTTTGTACACTGCAATCTGTACTTTTGTGATATAAATTAACATAAAAAAATCAATGCAATTCTTAGAACTATACAAAGTGAACTTTAGAAAATTTGTGGTAGGATGTAAATATTGTACAAACTCATTCAATGATTTGTCATGACCTCTCATATAAAAAAACATATAATCCATAAAACATAAACGAAAATAAGTTGTTTTCACAACTGTAATCAAAACCAAGTTTGCATAACTGTCTACACAGGAGATACCTATAGCTATGACAACCTCCCAAACCAAAACAATTATCAAGCATAAACTCCAAAAGCATAAAGATTAAATGTATCTTTTTTTTTTTGCATATTCAGAGTCTGTTGATAAATACATGTGTATATTTTCTATATAATACTTATTGGTTATAAACAACGTTTGCCCATTTAAAGTAATAAAAATATACTCAGATTGTAAAGTTAAATGATACCAGTCATAATAGTTGCATAGAAATGACCTGTGTCTTTCAAAACAAATAACCTGTCCAGAAAGGTAACTTTTCCACATAAACTGAAAAATTGTTCAATAAACTAACTCTTTCTCAGACACAATGGGTATTCAGGTAAATAAATGCCAGAGTTCCCTTGAAATTTAATGATCCATTCACATATATCAGGAGCATCTAAAAGATTATTGCATTGCTGTAAATAAGAAGCCCTATCCATCATTAGAATGCCCTTTCTTTGGCAACAGGCACAATTTCTATCCAATTAAATCTGATTTCATTCAGAGCTTCTGTCTCTAAGTATAAGACTTAAAATACCTCACCTTATATCACTATAGCCATAAAATGTCCTTCTTACAGGCCTATAGACAGGCCTGCACTTACGAATGGTTCATAAGGATCAGAGTGCTGCCTTTTAACAAAAATTTGGGAATCTTCATAAAAATGAACTTTAAATTTATATTGCAAACACACATAAATTGGTTTGTAATTCTAACTATCACTGACTATCACATAACTATAATTTTCAGGTAAACAGGTATCTTTTTATGTATTTTAAAATCATAATTACTATCATGGTGACTACTCCCCCAAAAGGAGAGATAGCTATACCAAGCGATTGCAGCCCCCCAAACATCTCCAACGCCCAAGTGAGAACTGCTCTCTCCAAAGCAAAAAACACAGCATCCATGGGACCTGATGGTGTCCCCGGCTGTGTGCTCCACGAACTCGAATTAAACCCACAGCTAGGACAGCTGTTTAATCATAGTCTTACCTCTGGATCTGCAACTGTGGTCCCACTTCACAAAGGCGGTGCCTCCACCGACCCTCCCATTAGCTTGACAAGCCTTATCTGCAAAGCCATGGAGAGGATCATAATGGACCTCATAAATAAAGACATAGGGAATTTGCAGACTTTGGATCCATCCCAATTTGGCTTTGTCAAAGGCAGATCATGCCTTCTAAACTTGGTTGACTTTTTCGAAACAGTCACCAAAGCCATTGATGAGGGGAAGGCAGTCCATACAGCCTACCTCGATCTGGCGAAGGCCTTCGATACAATACCCCACTCGGGTATCATTGAAAAACTCATCAGCTTAAATGTTAACCCATACATCACAAGATGGGTTGCAAACTGGCTGAGTGACAGAACCCACAGGGTCAGAGTTGCTGGCGCCATGTCAGACTCAAAGCCTGTCACAAGTGGTGTACCACAGGGCTCAGTCCTGGGCCCACTCTTGTTTGGCATCTACTTTTCCAGTACAAGCAAACACAGGAGGGTTATGGCTGACAAAGTTTGCAGATGACTGCAAACTGGGCCATAGTAGAAAACACATCTGACACAGATATCCTTCAGAAGGGTCTCACAGAAACGGATAACTGGTGCCAGAGCCATGGCCTAAAGTTAAATGCCAAAAATGCATAGTCATACCCTTCGAAAAACAAGGTTACCCCTAGCTACCAAATAGGTGGCAATCCACTGAGCATAGAAGAAGTTATCAGGGACCTGGGGACCCAGGTTGATAGTAGTCTGTCATTCGACACCCATGTAGCTAAAGTAGTTAGGAAGACCTTCTACATTGCCCACCTTATCATGAAGGGATTCTCATCTAGATCAAGGGAGGTCATAGTCTCCCTATACTCATCACTCATCAGACCAATGATTGAGTACAATGCCCCATTCGAATGTATCTGACCCGACACTTGCAGCAGCTGGAGAGGCCACAAAAGTTCCTCACCAAAAGGATAAAGGGTCTCAAACATCTGTCCTATGCTGCCCGACTGAAAGAACTCCAGCTCTATTCAGTCGCCACCGCTTGCTCAGAGGTGACCTTTGCCTAACATACAAGGCCATGTCAAACCCAGATTTGATGAATATGCTTCACCTCAAAAATCTAGATCCGTCAGTGTCACAGAGACTTAAACCTCGACACGGCTATTAATAGGACGCTGGAGGGATAGATTCATCACCCAAAGACTCCCTATGCTGTGGAATAAAATCCCGGTATATGTGAGGCAGAGCACCTCGCTGGCCTTGTTCAAGAGAAATCTTGACCAATGGATGGGAGATCGCAGATATACCCCAGGGATTACCTCAGTGTCACTGCTCAACAGAGGCACAGCAAAATAATGGGTATAGTTCCCCATACTAAAGGGGTGGCGTAAGCCACAAAACTATGGGCTAGGCTTGTAAATGCCCTCGGGCAGATAGCCTAGTATGAACCTATGAACCTATGAACCTACTGACAACACTGAAATGCTAAAATGAACAGCATTAAGGGATCCAATGAATGTCCTTGTTTCTTATTATGTATTGGTTTCAGATCATGATGCATTGTATGCTAGCTGTTTAAGATGGTGTTAGTTTCATTATGTTTGTTCCGAAGAAATCTGTTTTATAGCTCTTTGAGATGAAGTTCTTACGTGAATGTTTTATTTAATGTCTAGGTCCATCTTGAGCTCACACAAGGATGCATAATGGCAAGCAGCTAAATCATGTATCTCAAACTTTTCCTTGGCTATTAAATTTTAAAATGTTCATTTTATAGTTCCATGGTGGTTTTAAGCTGTTAGACATCTTTACAGCTGGATATGCTCTTTGTGAGGTAATTTGAACCATGGAACAACAAGTTTTGAGTTCCTTTTCTTGTTCTTTCTTCTTTCGTGGTGCCACTGTTTTTCTTCATATTGTATCTAGAGGCAAACAGCTGAGTTATATTACATGGGTTTTGATGAACAACAAGAAATAATAATAAAAAAAAATTAAACCCTTACTACACTGGTGCAGTCAGCATAGCAGACCAGTTGGATGATTAAAACCCTTTAATTGCATCATGATCAGAACCTTACAACTATTGAAGAGAAATTAAAGGAGAACAATACGGAGGTAATTTCATAAAGGGGCATTAAGGCTGCAAATTCTGCCAAAATCTAGGATATGCATACCTAAATTCTCAGAATGGAAGCCAAAACTGACAATATAGAAAATATGGCATATAATAATTTATGGCTGATTGTGATGTCTAAAGGTTTGAAAGATAATGAACTTGTCAGTTTTATAAGTAATTATCAAAAGATAACAGAGTTACTCCTGAGGTCTGCAACCATAAAATTCCAAGGCAGTTTAACACTCATTACTTGGCTTATAATGATAGGGAGGCCATCTTAAAGAAAAGTACAGAGCAAGGAGGTTTTCTTTTAAGATGTGATATTAAGGTATGGGTGGCTGTTGATTACAGTACAGCACTGCATCTTAAGAAGAAATCATTTATCTCCATCTTAATGAGATGTAGAGAACTAGAGGTATAAGATCAGTTAAAGTTTCCTGCAATGCTGGTGATAAAAATTTGGGCTCGGTTGTATATTCTTAACCAATCAACCAAAGCAAATACAGCACTAAGTAATTTAATAGCCACAATGACAAGGAAAAATCTATGTAATGTCCCAGATGAGGTTAGCTATAAAGAAGCCCTCTTTATAGGTGGTAAGTAGTACTGAATGCCTATTTCATCCTCAAAAAAGTCCCCTTTGAACAGGAATCAAAGCATCACAACATTTCATTTGATATTGTCTCTTAGGAGGTGAAGCATACAAATTTTCTTAGACTTCATAATTCTTTTGATTTACTAACAGAGGGTGATCAGAAAAATAAAGATGTTATTTCCATATTGGATCCCTCAAAAATGTCTCAAATGGAAAAAGAATACACTGCTGCAACACCATCTGGAGTTATGTTGGCTAAATATTTCACTTGTTAAATAATTGAATAGAATCCTCCAGCCACACATAGACCTACTAAACCAGCACTGGCAAAAAATACACATAAATACACAAAATCATACTATGAGGCTCTAAATAAAAACCTGCAAAAGCATCAGAGACCTCCAAAGCAGACACCCAAACAACCAGCATTTCCGGTCACAAACCAAACACCACATACAACACAAAATTAGTGTGCCACACAATCACAGCCCTTAAGGCGAAATAACATACTTAACACACTAGTAATAGGTGACTCTATAGTCAGGCACACTGATGTCCCACTCACTAGGCTGGACAAGCAGAAGGTTACTGTTAGCTGCCTGTCAGGAGCCAGAATCCGCTACATAACATAAGCACTCAGGTCACTCCAGAACAAGTACAAATATGACTCTGTCATTGTTCATGTTGGTGTGAATGACCTGAGACATACCTCCCTGGACTACATGAAAAGAGACATGGAAGAACTCTCTGATCATGTAGCCCAGGCTGGTATGACCCTGACCCTGAGTAGCATCCTGCCCTCACCAAGAATGATACCTCAATATAAAGAAAAAATTATCAGTTTCAACAATTGGCTAAGCTTCTGGTGTCATTCAAAGGAAATCCAGTGTCTGTCAGCCTGGGAAGACATGCTCGACAAGCCACATTGCTTTGCAAGAGATAGCTTGCACCTGTCACCCCTAGGCTTTCGAATACTGGCCAATGCTCTTGCTGCCCTCATAGTGCCTTTTTTAGGCAAGGCTCAAAAGTCAAACCCACCTCCATAAACAGCACAATTAACAAAAAACTGCGAGTTATGTTACTCAACGCCAGGAGTTTAAATCTCAAAATGCACACACTTGAAGCACTCCTCAGTATGGAGAATGTCGACATCTGTGCAGTAACTGAAACCTGGTTCAGGGCTCCAGAGTGCACCCCAGCACTATTGGGCTACAACTCGTACCACATGTTTCGGCCACAGAACACGGACCGAAACACAAAAGGAAGGGGTGTATCCATATTCATCAAGGATATCTACACCTCCAGGTTAGTGGTGCAGCATGATACCTCTGAAATCATCCATGTGCAACTAACATCGGGCAAATCTGCAATGCAAATTGTGGCCTGCTACAGATCATCCTCCATGACCCAGGACCACCACTCCACCTTTCTGGAGACACTAGAAAACATGAAGGTTCTACTGAACACCCTGGTATTGGGTGATTTCAATTACCCTACCATTAACTGGGAAAACTACTCCAGTAAAAACTCCCAGGCCCAGTGCTTCCTGGAATTCATAAACTCAAATGCCCTGGATCAGCTGCTAAACTCCCCTACCAAAGATGAAAACATATTGGACCTGGTCATCACAAACATGGGCAACAGGTGTTCCACACCGGAGGTCAACCCGTCACTCCCACATTCCAAAGACATGCTGTAGGTGGATTGGACACTCTAAATTGGCCCTAGTTGTGAGTGCATGCATATGTGTGCCTTCTGTGGAAGGTTGGGCACTAGGCTGGCAACTCAACACTGTAAAACTCCACTGCCAACCATGAGCAGACAGGTGATCCACTGTGGCAACCCCTAACTGGGAAAAGCCAGAAAAAGAAGATTGGTAATTGCTATTTAGCCAGGAAAGGGTAAGGAATGTACTTAATTTGGGGCAGATAGCTTATTATTTTCTGATTGTGGGCTTGCTATAATGAATTGTGGGCAAAGTTTGTTTGATGGATAATCTTTTTCTTTTCATGATTATTATGCTATTCATTAACCACACAATCTGTTGGTTATTGTTTTTCTTAACTGCATTAGTGATTTTATTTTAATACAGAACACTTTATATAGGTCAGATTAACTTTAAATATTTGAATGTCTTTCCCGTTATTTTATCTCCACTTGCGTATATTAGATTAATTTGTGGGGTAGACAGCATCTCTGCAAATGCAAGACTTCTATGGTAACTCCAGGTAAGCAGGAGGAATGTACAAGCTATGAAAAAAAGATCTGAGATAATATAGTTATGTATATTTCATGGAACATGCATTGCTTGGGTACCATCTATGAGAGAAAAGCAGTAGAAAGGTTAAATGTATTTAAGCCAGAAGTGGCATTTTTACAGGGAAATTAATTTAAGGCATGCTAGTTTTGAATTTTTATTAGAATACAGTCAGGCTGGGGGGAAAACGCATCTTCTAAGAGGGAGGCACTAAAACTGTTTCATAAATGCTTGGGTTGCACCATAGAAGCTGATTTAATGATTTAAGGTAGATGGATAGTATTAAAGATGAACACCCTAGATGTCTCTATTATTCTGGAAAACTTTTATGGTCCCTGTGATGATGTGAGGTAGTGCCAGCTATGTCAGTAGAAGTAGGGCAGTGGATGTGTAACATATGCTAGCACAGGTAGCTGGAATTTTGTAAAGAATTATATGTCATTTGTATATCAAACTGATTTGTACAGATGCTTGTGTTGAAAATGGATTTGTAAAGCTGCTTGTTTTAAAAATGTACCAGCAGTGGGTCCTGACTATATTGTAACTGATTAATATATATGTTTTAACAGAGATTACTGGAAGATAAGATTTTAATCTCAGTCCAGCTAACTTTGAAAAATAGTAAGATATTAAATTACTTAATCTAAGCCACAAATATTGTATCTTACAGTTCTGATTGCAGCCAGAGACAAAATGTCTGGGAAAATATGGACTAGGAATTCAGCTGCATTGTCTCTAGCAGGGAACTAATTACTAGTCTGGAAGCGTGGAAATGTTTATGGTTTTATGGTTCAACATGCTGCAACAGATCCTAACAAGCTCTATGTGTGTGTGTGTGTGTGTGTGTGTGTGTGTGTGTGTGTGTGTGTGTGTGTGTGTGTGTGTGTGTGTTATTGACATATATGTGCTAAATCCTGGCAGCTTCTAGCCAAGGAAGTAGCATGGGAACCAGAAGTCAGATGACCAGATGTATGTAATATTATTCTGTAAACCATCATTAAAATTATGTTTTAATACTAGATGAGACTAAAGTGTCATGGCAGTCTGTTTCTTGGAAACTGACATAGAAGGACCCCTCACCTATGTCATCTTGCCTTGCTCTAGTAAGTGACCAGGGAACAGTAATTCTTTAGATCAGTCAGGAAAATATAGTGTGATTAGTTATCTACTGTTTTCTGTATCTGTGTGAATCTATTCATCAGTGTTATTTTAATATTTCCTGTGATTGAAATTCAGGTGCTTATTGTAAATAGATATTTTGTGTTGAGTATTTTCATGTTCCTTTATTATTTATTATTAAATATATTTAAATAGGGCAGCCACGGTGGTGCAGTGGTTAGCATTGTCACCTCACAGCAAGAGGTTCTCCGGTTCGATCCTTGGCTGGGGTGCCTTCTGTGTGGAGTCTGCATGTCCTCCCTGTGGTTGCGTGGGTTTCCTCCGGGTGCTCTGGTTTCCTCCCACATCCCAAAGACACACTGTAGGTGGATTGGACACTCCAAATTGGCCCTAGGTGTGATTGGGTACATGTGTGTGCCTTCAGTGGAAGGTTGGGTGCCGGGCTGGCAACTCGACTCTGTAAAACTTGACTGCCAATCATGAGCAGACAGGTGATCTGCTGTGGCGACCCCTAACTGGGAAAAGCCGAAAGAAGAAGAAGATTAAATGTATTTAAACATTTCATTGTGGCTGGTCCTTCAGAGAATATTTTAAACTTTGAGAGGACTTATATCTATTTGGTGACACTGTGGTCACTCCTGAAAGCCTTACTGCATTGGCCAAACACTATCAGTTGTATTAATATTAATTTCACTCAGTATAACTGGATACCCTTGTAACAACTGGCATTTCAGTATCTGGTGGTAGTGTAACTACTTTATAGTCTGGGCAGAAGGGTGCATAGCTAGTAAATTTGTGCCAGCCTTTCCCAGGTGTTTCTATGTGTGTGTGTGTGTGTGTGTGTGTGTGTGTGTGTGTGTGTGTGTGTGTGTGTGTGTGTGTGTCTCTCTCTCTCTCTCTCTCTCTCTCTGTGAAAATCAAATCTCAAAGAGTACATGTGTTGGCTGCCTGGAACAGGGACACAAAGCACTGGTTTCACAGGAAGCGTGGTAGAGGGCTTGGCATGGACACTCAGCTGAGGACTCAACTCTAGAGCTGTGCCAGTGGGGGGGTCTTATTAGGGATCTGAAGAGAGAGGAACACCCATCCCCTAGACTGAGTGTGTTCCCTCTGTGCTCTTAAGGGAAACTGTGCTTGATGCAAAGAGCTGCATCTGGAAATACTGGGTGTATCCATTTGTATTCTAAGTGAACATCACTCTACAGTGTCAGTGTTGAGGATTCAGGCTCTTTGATTATTGGCCAGGCATGGGGATGTCACAGTTGCAATGAGGATTAGGATAGTGTTATTATTGATTTATATAAGGTCATCTAGAAGGTAAATGACAATGAGCCCAAGGTCTTGATTGGTTAGATTTCAATGTTATTTTGGATCCATGGATGGATAACCCCCATTCACTACAAATCTCTAGTAACGTGCACCTGTGTAGATACCCATGATACATGGAATACAAATGGTTTTTGGGTGCACTGCTAAGCTTGTATGGGCCCTAGTTTTTGTTAGCCTAGTAAACAACCTATGAACGTATAAGACCCCCTATGGAAGATTAGGCTTTCAAAAGTTTGAGACAATGAAATACAAAAATCTGGTAGATGTGTTGAGAGTGGCCCATCTCTTTGGTACAGATTTGCATATTTGGCTGTCCAGGGTAAAGATGTGATTAGCATAGATTATTACTGGGTAATGTGATTCAAGTAGATCACAACACTGGACTTCTTTCAGGTCACAGAATGGTTTCCATATAGATATAAGGTTTATGAGTATGTCATTATTTTAACGGACCAAAATAAAATAATTGAATTTTATAAATAGATAGATGCTTACTGGGAGAGGGAAGGGTTACTGCAATATCCTATGACCGAAAGCCCAGGAGAGAGTCAAGGTTCAGATTAAAAAATTCATATCAGGCATTAGAGAAAATAGAAAAAGGCAAATAATAATAGACTAGCTGACCAAGAGCAAACACTATGCCTAAAGGAATATCTTCTTAAGAGCTTAGATAGAAAAAAAAAAATATATATATATATATATATATATATATATATATATATATATGTATAAATATGTATATATATATATATATATATATATATATACACATGAATAATATAAAATATTTACTACTGGAACATAGGGCATTACACTATGCTCATACACAAATTAAATGCAATAGAATTAAATCATTTTCTAGGGCTAGAGGCATTGCATTTGTTCAATTATTAGCCCTTAGGTTCATACCTCTCAGATGTCCAGATTTCTGCTGAATGTCCAGATTTTTTCCTTATATTTCTTGATCTGTTTCTCATAAAATCAGTGGTTTTCTGGCAAATCATTGCAGTGATCTGAGAATTGAAGTCACTAAAATGACATACATTTGAGTTTCAGACTTCATAGTCCTCATAAAATGCATGCTAAGACAAATCCTGTTATTCTAGCATTTTTTTTTTAAGTTTGTAAGAGCAAGATTTAAGATCTATCTCCATTTTAGGGTCTTTGTCCCTTCACTATGCCAGGCTTTGTCCAGCTTTCTTCTGCTAAGAGATTTTGAGGTATGTTTAGGTTAAAGAAGTGATGAAATGAGGTTAGAATTTATGCTATCAAAAATCAGAAGGCAGTTCTCATACATGACCCAGAGAAAATTAATAAATTGATATCACAACATTTATACGGTTCTATACTAATCTGACTTGAATTCTAATGCTAATTGCATAGACAAGTTTCTTTCATGTTGTGCTCTCCTATAGGTATCAGCACAGGATGGAGAGGGACTTATCTAACCTTTCACAGTTTCTGAAATTCAATAGCAATTAAATACAAGTGTGCAGGTAAAAGGTCCTCACCTGGATGGATTAACATATATTTAAAAAAATGCAACAACATTTGAACCCAATATTTTACAAATTTACAGGAAAGTGAAAAATAATCATTATTTCCCTTTGACAGCAAGTAGAACAAATATTATTACATTTCATATACCAGGTAAAGACATCATAGAAATAGCTTCTTATGGACCTGTATCACAGCTTTCAATGGACAGTAAAACTTAAGCTAAATTATTGATGTAGCATTTAGAAAAGATCATTGCTGGTTTAATAAAGAAAAGACAGTAATGTTTTATTAAGGGCTGATACAGAAGATCTAGCTTAGACTTTTGTTGAACTTATGACAGGCTAGCAGTTACCATCAAGAACCTAGAGCAGCCCTGTTATTAAACTTTAGAAACAAGTTTGACTCAGTTGAGTGAAAGTTTATCTAGTGAGCTCTTGCCAATTACAATCTTCCCAAGGATTTTATTGCTAAGCTTCAACTATTGTATAAAGCCTCAGTAGCTACTTTTGCCACAAGCCATTTCTGTTCCGACATTTTCACATTTATAAGAGGCACAAGACTATGCTGCTTTGTTTCACTACTGTTATTTTAACTAGTAATATAAATTCTGGCCTCTTACTTAGACAAATAAACATCCTATACAATAATCAATAACTTTCAAAAAAACATTTGAACATCATAGTTAGCAGAAGATGGGGTAATATGGATTAGTTGTCCCTTGTCTATTAAAGCCGTTTGATGATTTTGTTGGTGTCTTAGGGCTATAGTGGAATTTAATCAAGACAGTGTTTTTTTCCTTTTGTAAGGCATGCAACAAACAGGCTGACTCATTGTCTTCATTTAGTAACATAGTTTTGGTTAGAGAATTTAAATATTTGAGAATTATCATGGTGTTTCCACTAAAATATATACTTGTCAAAATCTGCAAAGTGTTATATGAGAGTTCAAAAGATAAAATTGAAGCTCACTATTATAGTATTGGGATCTCAAGAAAATGGGATGCCAGCTTACAAAATCTTCCATGAGTAGATATAGGAATTCCTTCAGACATAAATGTCAATGTGGTGTAGCTGAAACATGTCAAGATTTAATAAAGGAATAAAAGCTATAAAAAATAGTTACTTCCTCATTGCCTGGCTAAAATGGTGTCAGCCAAGACAAATTATGCATTTTTAGTGTGTGCATAATGTCTAATCTCTATCAAAAGCACATATGCCATTTAAATATACATTTAATTTTTTGAGATTAATTCCTCTAAAAAGTCAAATTTAAAATATGGTTATGAGAGATAACCTCCTGAATATAGACTGTCAGCTTTTTAAACTCAGTGTGAAAGTATTTGCAAAGGTCAACAGAATGCAATGAAAGGTCAATAAAGCTAACATTGCATTCTGCTTAAGTAAATCTGCATACATCACAGGTGAAGTCCTTCAGTATTGTAATAGATAAAAACATCACAAATATATATGTATTCAATATCTATTAATCTGCAATTGTCTGTCACGTGTGGAAAGATACATTGAAAGAGTGTGTTTGCTAGGGACAGAAAATGATTAATGATTAGCACATGATGTTCTTTATACTGATCACTGACGCAGTAGCCTTAGCTATATGGGTTATATCCTGCCCCTGATATAACAGCCAGCCAGCTTCCAAAGCTTCAGGCCAGCTTCTGTGCACCCAAGTTATCTAGGAGCTCAACCTGAGCTGATTAAAATACAGGTTTGGTTGCAAAGTCCTTCAGATCTTTCCTGACAATGAATGGTATGCTTCTCTGAGGCATTTATGAAGTGATGGTTGGTTTGTGCTTTCCTTTGCTGGGGTAAATCCTTCTATTTTCTTATATTTATTGATGTTTTATCCTTGTTTTTTTTTTCTGTCAATTAAAACATAATGTAAACTAACTGAAAATATATTTTCAGTGGAGAAATTGATTTTATTTTCCCATTGCAGTGCATTCTGCTTAAGTAAATCTGCATACATCACAGGTGAAGTCCTTCAGTATTGTAATAGATAAAAACATCACAAATATATATGTATTCAATATCTATTAATCTGCAATTGTCTGTCACATGTGGAAAGATACATTGAAACAGTGTGTTTGCTAGGGACAGAAAATGATTAATGATTAGCACATGATGTTCTTTATACTGATCACTGACGCAGTAGCCTTAGCTATATGGGTTATATCCTGCCCCTGATATAACAGCCAGCCTGCTTCCAAAGCTTCAGGCCAGCTTCTGTGCACCCAAGTTATCTAGGAGCTCAACCTGAGCTGATTAAAATACAGGTTTGGTTGCAAAGTCCTTCAGATCTTTCCTGACAATGAATGGTATGCTTCTCTGAGGCATTTATGAAGTGATGGTTGGTTTGTGCTTTCCTTTGCTGGGGTAAATCCTTCTATTTTCTTATATTTATTGATGTTTTATCCTTGTTTTTTTTCTGTCAATTAAAACATAATGTAAACTAACTGAAAATATATTTTCAGTGGAGAAATTGATTTTATTTTCCCATTGCAGGGTTGCCATAATATTTGAAAATTCTCTTTAGTGTATTTGTTTCTGTCAAAAAAGTAACTTTTGTGCACTCATAGTTTTATTGTCATTTGCTTCTTGTTTTCCCAGAGAAAGAGGCATTATTTTCAGCTTGACCATGGAACAGATTTTCAGTACCACTGTCAGTCCTTATTCCAGTCACAAAAAGAAAAAGTTAAGCAAACAGCCTTTTCCACCATAAAAGGCTAGCAATTTACCTCAGCTGCTGGTAGGTGACACTGTTTAGGCCATTTATTGCACCTCAGACTGCTCATCTTTTATCCTTGATGCCTCTGGTGTGGAACTTACAGCTACTATACACCAAGGGTTAGCCACTTCCTCTGTGGCTGTTGGAATCCTCTCAGTGTGCAAGGAATAGTAACTCTTGTTGGCCTCAGGAGAGGGAACAAGGGAGGTTTCCCTGTTGTGTTAGAATGCTGTACCCATTCCTGTGGAAGCAGTGGCTGCCATTAGTAACACAGTTGGCCCCATTATTTTCCTGTGAAAAAGAAATAGAAAACCAAGCATTTATCTATTCCTCTTCAAATTTATTTGGATAGGAGTAGTTTACTGAGATGGGATCAGGGTTTAATTCAATTTATTGAACTGTTTTGTGGAGTAATTTCTAATCTGAACAGGAAGATGCAGGGACAGATTTAGGTTTTGTCCTCAGATTTCTGATTCAGACTCAGAGGACTGCAATAGAATTAAATCATTTTCTAGGGCTAGAGGCATTGCATTTGTTCAATTATTAGTCCTTAGGTTCATACCTCTCAGCTGTCCAGATTTCTGCTGAATGTCCAGATTTTTTCCTTATATTTTTTTATCTGTTTCTCATAAAATCAGTGGTTTTCTGGCAAATCATTGCAGTGATCTGAGAACTGAAGTCACTAAAATGACATACATTTGAGTTTCAGACTTCATAGTCCTCATAAAATGCATGCTAAGACAAATCCTGTTATTCTAGCATTTTTTTTTAAGTTTGTAAGAGCAAGATTTAAGATCTATCTCTATTTTAGGGTCTTTGTCCCTTCACTATGCCAGGCTTTGTCCAGCTTTCTTCTGCTAAGAGATTATGAGGTATGTTTAGGTTAAAGAAGTGATGAAATGAGGTTAGAATTTATGCTATCAAAAATCAGAAGGCGGTTCTCATACATGACCCAGAGAAAATTAATAAATTGATATCACAACATTTATACGGTCTATACTAATCTGACTTGAATTCTAATGCTAATTGCATAGACAAGTTTCTTTCATGTTGTGCTCTCCTATAGGTATCAGCACAGGATGGAGAGGGACTTATCTAACCTTTCACAGTTTCTGAAATTCAATAACAATTAAATACAAGTGTGCAGGTAAAAGGTCCTCACCTGGATGGATTAACATATATTTAAAAAAATGCAATAACATTTGAACCCAATATTTTACAAATTTACAGGAAAGTGAAAAATAATCATTATTTCCCTTTGACAGCAAGTAGAACAAATATTATTACATTTCATATACCAGGTAAAGACATAATAGAAATAGCTTCTTATGGACCTGTATCACAGCTTTCAATGGACAGTAAAACTTAAGCTAAATTATTGATGTAGCATTTAGAAAAGATCATTGCTGGTTTAATAAAGAAAAGACAGTAATGTTTTATTAAGGGCTGATAGAGAAGATCTAGCTTAGACTTTTGTTGAACTTATGACAGGCTAGCAGTTACCATCAAGAACCTAGAGCAGCCCTGTTATTAAACTTTAGAAACAAGTTTGACTCAGTTGAGTGAAAGTTTATCCATTGAGCTCTTGCCAATTACAATCTTCCCAAGGATTTTATTGCTAAGCTTCAACTATTGTATAAAGCCTCAGTAGCTACTATTGCCACAAGCCATTTCTGTTCCGACATTTTCACATTTATAAGAGGCACAAGACTATGCTGCTTTGTTTCACTACTGTTATTTTAACTAGTAATATAAATTCTGGCCTCTTACTTAGACAAATAAACATCCTATACAATAATCAATAACTTTCAAAAAAACATTTGAACATCATAGTTAGCAGAAGATGGGGTAATATGGATTAGTTGTCCCTTGTCTATTAAAGCCGTTTGATGATTTTGTTGGTGTCTTAGGGCTATAGTGGAATTTAATCAAGACAGTGTTTTTTTCCTTTTGTAAGGCATGCAACGAACAGGCTGACTCATTGTCTTCATTTAGTAACATAGTTTTGGTTAGAGAATTTAAATATTTGAGAATTATCATGGTGTTTCCACTAAAATATATACTTCTCAAAATCTGCAAAGTGTTATATGAGAGTTCAAAAGATAAAATTTGAAGCTCACTATTATAGTATTGGGATCTCAAGAAAATGGGATGCCAGCTTACAAAACCTTCCATGAGTAGATATAGGAATTCCTTCAGACATAAATGTCAATGTGGTGTAGCTGAAACATGTCAAGATTTAATAAAGGAATAAAAGCTATAAAAAATAGTTACTTCCTCATTGCCTGGCTAAAATGGTGTCAGCCAAGACAAATTATGCATTTTTAGTGTGTGCATAATGTCTAATCTCTATCAAAAGCACATATGCCATTTAAATATACATTTAATTTTTTGAGATTAATTCCTCTAAAAAGTCAAATTTAAAATATGGTTATGAGAGATAACCTCCTGAATATAGACTGTCAGCTTTTTAAACTCAGTGTGAAAGTATTTGCAAAGGTCAACAGAATGCAATGAAAGGTCAATAAAGCTAACATTGCATTCTGCTTAAGTAAATCTGCATACATCACAGGTGAAGTCCTTCAGTATTGTGATAGATAAAAACATCACAAATATATATGTATTCAATATCTATTAATCTGCAATTGTCTGTCACGTGTGGAAAGATACATTGAAACAGTGTGTTTGCTAGGGACAGAAAATGATTAATGATTAGCACATGATGTTCTTTATACTGATCACTGACGCAGTAGCCTTAGCTATATGGGTTATATCCTGCCCCTGATATAACAGCCAGCCAGCTTCCAAAGCTTCAGGCCAGCTTCTGTGCACCCAAGTTATCTAGGAGCTCAACCTGAGCTGATTAAAATACAGGTTTGGTTGCAAAGTCCTTCAGATCTTTCCTGACAATGAATGGTATGCTTCTCTGAGGCATTTATGAAGTGATGGTTGGTTTGTGCTTTCCTTTGCTGGGGTAAATCCTTCTATTTTCTTATATTTATTGATGTTTTATCCTTGTTTTTTTTTTCTGTCAATTAAAACATAATGTAAACTAACTGAAAATATATTTTCAGTGGAGAAATTGATTTTATTTTCCCATTGCAGGGTTGCCATAATATTTGAAAATTCTCTTTAGTGTATTTGTTTCTGTCAAAAAAGTAACTTTTGTGCACTCGTAGTTTTATTGTCATTTGCTTCTTGTTTTCCCAGAGAAAGAGGCATTATTTTCAGCTTGACCATGGAACAGATTTTCAGTACCACTGTCAGTCCTTATTCCAGACACAAAAAGAAAAAGTTAAGCAAACAGCCTTTTCCACCATAAAAGGTTAGCAATTTACCTCAGCTGCCGGTAGGTGAAACTGTTTAGGCCATTTATTGCACCTCAGACTGCTCATCTTTTATCCTTGATGCCTCTGGTGTGGAACTTACAGCTACTATACACCAAGGGTTAGCCACTTCCTCTGTGGCTGTTGGAATCCTCTCAGTGTGCAAGGAATAGTAACTCTTGTTGGCCTCAGGAGAGGGAACAAGGGAGGTTTCCCTGTTGTGTTAGAATGCTGTACCCATTCCTGGGGAAGCAGTGGCTGCCATTAGTAACACAGTTGGCCCCATTATTTTCCTGTGAAAAAGAAATAGAAAACCAAGCATTTATCTATTCCTCTTCAAATTTATTTGGATAGGAGTAGTTTACTGAGATGGGATCAGGGTTTAATTCAATTTATTGAACTGTTTTGTGGAGTAATTTCTAATCTGAACAGGAAGATGCAGGGACAGATTTAGGTTTTGTCCTCAGATTTCTGATTCAGACTCAGAGGACTGCAATAGAATTAAATCATTTTCTAGGGCTAGAGGCATTGCATTTGTTCAATTATTAGTCCTTAGGTTCATACCTCTCAGCTGTCCAGATTTCTGCTGAATGTCCAGATTTTTTCCTTATATTTTTTTATCTGTTTCTCATAAAATCAGTGGTTTTCTGGCAAATCATTGCAGTGATCTGAGAACTGAAGTCACTAAAATGACATACATTTGAGTTTCAGACTTCATAGTCCTCATAAAATGCATGCTAAGACAAATCCTGTTATTCTAGCATTTTTTTTAAGTTTGTAAGAGCAAGATTTAAGATCAATCTCCATTTTAGGGTCTTTGTCCCTTCACTATGCCAGGCTTTGTCCAGCTTTCTTCTGCTAAGAGATTATGAGGTATGTTTAGGTTAAAGAAGTGATGAAATGAGGTTAGAATTTATGCTATCAAAAATCAGAAGGCGGTTCTCATACATGACCCAGAGAAAATTAATAAATTGATATCACAACATTTATATGGTCTATACTAATCTGACTTGAATTCTAATGCTAATTGCATAGACAAGTTTCTTTCATGTTGTGCTCTCCTATAGGTATCAGCACAGGATGGAGAGGGACTTATCTAACCTTTCACAGTTTCTGAAATTCAATAGCAATTAAATACAAGTGTGCAGGTAAAAGGTCCTCACCTGGATGGATTAACATATATTTAAAAAAATGCAATAACATTTGAACCCAATATTTTACAAATTTACAGGAAAGTGAAAAATAATCATTATTTCCCTTTGACAGCAAGTAGAACAAATATTATTACATTTCATATACCAGGTAAATACATCATAGAAATAGCTTCTTATGGACCTGTATCACAGCTTTCAATGAACAGTAAAACTTAAGCTAAATTATTGATGTAGCATTTAGAAAAGATCATTGCTGGTTTAATAAAGAAAAGACAGTAATGTTTTATTAAGGGCTGATACAGAAGATCTAGCTTAGACTTTTGTTGAACTTATGACAGGCTAGCAGTTACCATCAAGAACCTAGTGCAGCCCTGTTATTAAACTTTAGAAACAAGTTTGACTCAGTTGAGTGAAAGTTTATCTAGTGAGCTCTTGCCAATTACAATCTTCCCAAGGATTTTATTGCTAAGCTTCAACTATTGTATAAAGCCTCAGTAGCTACTATTGCCACAAGCCATTTCTGTTCCAACATTTTCACATTTATAAGAGGCACAAGACTATGCTGCTTTGTTTCACTACTGTTATTTTAACTAGTAATATAAATTCTGGCCTCTTACTTAGACAAATAAACATCCTATACAATAATCAATAACTTTCAAAAAAACATTTGAACATCATAGTTAGCAGAAGATGGGGTAATATGGATTAGTTGTCCCTTGTCTATTAAAGCCGTTTGATGATTTTGTTGGTGTCTTAGGGCTATAGTGGAATTTAATCAAGACAGTGTTTTTTTCCTTTTGTAAGGCATGCAACGAACAGGCTGACTCATTGTCTTCATTTAGTAACATAGTTTTGGTTAGAGAATTTAAATATTTGAGAATTATCATGGTGTTTCCACTAAAATATATACTTGTCAAAATCTGCAAAGTGTTATATGAGAGTTCAAAAGATAAAATTTAAAGCTCACTATTATAGTATTGGGATCTCAAGAAAATGGGATGCCAGCTTACAAAATCTTCCATGAGTAGATATAGGAATTCCTTCAGACATAAATGTCAATGTGGTGTAGCTGAAACATGTCAAGATTTAATAAAGGAATAAAAGCTATAAAAAATAGTTACTTCCTCATTGCCTGGCTAAAATGGTGTCAGCCAAGACAAATTATGCATTTTTAGTGTGTGCATAATGTCTAATCTCTATCAAAAGCACATATGCCATTTAAATATACATTTAATTTTTTGAGATTAATTCCTCTAAAAAGTCAAATTTAAAATATGGTTATGAGAGATAACCTCCTGAATATCGACTGTCAGCTTTTTAAACTCAGTGTGAAAGTATTTGCAAAGGTCAACAGAATGCAATGAAAGGTCAATAAAGCTAACATTGCATTCTGCTTAAGTAAATCTGCATACATCACAGGTGAAGTCCTTCAGTATTGTGATAGATAAAAACATCACAAATATATATGTATTCAATATCTATTAATCTGCAATTGTCTGTCACGTGTGGAAAGATACATTGAAACAGTGTGTTTGCTAGGGACAGAAAATGATTAATGATTAGCACATGATGTTCTTTATACTGATCACTGACGCAGTAGCCTTAGCTATATGGGTTATATCCTGCCCCTGATATAACAGCCAGCCAGCTTCCAAAGCTTCAGGCCAGCTTCTGTGCACCCAAGTTATCTAGGAGCTCAACCTGAGCTGATTAAAATACAGGTTTGGTTGCAAAGTCCTTCAGATCTTTCCTGACAATGAATGGTATGCTTCTCTGAGGCATTTATGAAGTGATGGTTGGTTTGTGCTTTCCTTTGCTGGGGGTAAATCCTTTTATTTTCTTATATTTATTGATGTTTTATCCTTGTTTTTTTTTCTGTCAATTAAAACATAATGTAAACTAACTGAAAATATATTTTCAGTGGAGAAATTGATTTTATTTTCCCATTGCAGGGTTGCCATAATATTTGAAAATTCTCTTTAGTGTATTTGTTTCTGTCAAAAAAGTAACTTTTGTGCACTCATAGTTTTATTGCCATTTGCTTCTTGTTTTCCCAGAGAAAGAGGCATTATTTTCAGCTTGACCATGGAACAGATTTTCAGTACCACTGTCAGTCCTTATTCCAGTCACAAAAAGAAAAAGTTAAGCAAACAGCCTTTTCCACCATAAAAGGTTAGCAATTTACCTCAGCTGCTGGTAGGTGACACTGTTTAGGCCATTTATTGCACCTCAGACTGCTCATCTTTTATCCTTGATGCCTCTGGTGTGGAACTTACAGCTACTATACACCAAGGGTTAGCCACTTCCTCTGTGGCTGTTGGAATCCTCTCAGTGTGCAAGGAATAGTAACTCTTGTTGGCCTCAGGAGAGGGAACAAGTGAGGTTTCCCTGTTGTGTTAGAATGCTGTACCCATTCCTGGGGAAGCAGTGGCTGCCGTTAGTAACACAGTTGGCCCCATTATTTTCCTGTGAAAAAGAAATAGAAAACCAAGCATTTATCTATTCCTCTTCAAATTTATTTGGATAGGAGTAGTTTACTGAGATGGGATCAGGGTTTAATTCAATTTATTGAACCGTTTTGTGGAGTAATTTCTAATCTGAACAGGAAGATGCAGGGACAGATTTAGGTTTTGTCCTCAGATTTCTGATTCAGACTCAGAGGAGAGCTCAATTTCTGGTTCTCTTACTGTGAGACTATTGCTAAAATGTCCCAGTGTTTTCAATGGCAGAACACTAAGGTGTCTCAGTCCCAAAAAATATTATGAGTAGTTACAGAAGAATTTTCCAGAACCTGCACCCATTCCTCCTGTCATGTCTGCTTTAGACCATGTGTATCGTACTGCCTACAGTTTTCCTGATAGTTAGCCAGCTGTCCTTAAAAGCCAGATATGGTGTATAAAGTTTCTCTGTCTTTTACATTTTTATACACTATTCCCAAACCTGTCAAAGCAGGTATAGCCTTAGTTTACTCCACAGCTGCCAAACGCTTAGCTTATTCCAAACTTCCTCTTTCTAATAATAAAATTATTCATAGGTGTGAGGAAATAGTAAAGTTCTGAATTTCAGAATTTTAAATTGTAAAGCTCATATGTTAAAATTTGCAGTGACATATTGTGAAAGTATGAGAAATGTTTTCTCAGCAGTTTTGTCTTGTGAAGAAAATATCTGCTTTACATTATTTAGTTTATTCTACCAGACAAATCACTACTTATTTCTGCAGAGTATATATGACTCTTTTGATACCTCTTCCAGGGCTAATGTCACTGGTGTTGTTTTAAGGTCTGCATTTTCAGAAACTTCCAGATGATGCAAAAATGAGATTTGAAATTCTGTCTTGGATAAAGATTTAGAGTTTGACCCCTCTGCTGCAGAGGTGATCAAAATGTGATGAAAGGGCAAAGCTGATCAAATCTCTAAGATTTTTCAGCACTCCTTTTCCAAATTGTCCAAGGGATTTTCTTTCTTTTCATTCAGTTTTGGCAAAAATACAGAATAAACAGTCTCAACAGAAGTCACGCAAAAAGACATTTAAGATATGGCAAATGGGTTCCAAAAAGAAGTCTCAGACCTTCCAAATCCAAAGATAGTCCAATAAGTCTGACTGAGAATTCAAAAGAGACAGTGTGGACCCCCCACCCCCACCCTGACTCCTTTTCTCTTCTGGAAAGTCTGAATCTCCATGTTTCTCTTTGGCAACAGATTTCTTCAGACAAATGGTTTCTAAAAATATTATTCAACAGGGTTACAGATGGCAGTGGGAGGAAATGCCTCATTTCCAGGGGTGATTCCTCATCCTACAGATCAGAATCATTTATTTCTACCTGTTTTACACCACATGCTGTCCAAGGAGTCATAGAAGCAGTTCCTCCTTCCCAGGTGGGGAAGGGGTTTTATTCAAGGATTTTCCTTGTGCCAAATAAAGAAAATGCTTGAAGACTAGTTCTGAATTGCTCTTTCGTAATCTGTTTGTGATAGTGCCCAAATTCAAAATGATGTCACTTCACAACCATGATTCCTCTTTTTCATCTTTCAAGTTTGCTTTTAACACTAAACTTGAAAGATGCTTATCATCACACCCCTGTCATCTGGACTGTACGTGTTTCTTAAGGTTTAGTGTTTCTAGTCATATTATCAGTTCTCTGCCTTACCCTTTGGACTACCCATCGAAATAAGAGTTTTCACAAAGTGTCCAGCTGCAATTATAGCTCATTGGGGGCTGCAGGCTAGCTGCATTTTTCCATATTTAGATGACTTGCCTATCTTTGCAAAGTCCTTATCAAATGGCAGGGATATCAATCTTGTGTGAGAGATCTCTTACACAAGCTGGGATTCCAATAGAACATTCAGAAGTTTTTCTTGACTCCTTCACAGCGAATTGCGTTTCTGGTAAGCCAACTAGACATCTCAGCTCAAAGAGCTTTTCTTCCACAGGAAAAAATATATCTTTATTTAGATCTATTTCTAAGGGTTTCACTAAGACTTCAATCAATGTGAGGGAATACCTCAGGATGTTGGGTCTCATGGCATCTATGATTCTCATATATCTCTGCCAAGATTCCACATGAGAAAGATACAGTGGTATCTGAAATCTCTTTTATCCCAGCATCAATAATCTTTACCTTTTCAGATCCCAGTAATGAATAATATAAAACATTTAATACTGGAACATAGACCATTAAACTATGCTCAGACACAAATTAAATGCAATAAAATTAAATCCTTTTCTTCGGCTAGAGCCATTACAAAAGTTCAATTATTAGCCCTAAGGTTCATACCTCTGAGCTTTCCAGATTTTTGCAGAATGTCCAGATTTTTTCCTCATGGTTTTGGTCTGTTCATCATAAAGGTTGTGGTTTTCTGGCAAATCACTGGGTGTTCTGAGAACCGATGTCACTAAAATGACATACATTTGAGTTTCAGACTTAAAATGCATCCTAAGACAAATCTTGTTATTCTAGCAAATTTTTTAAGTTTATAAGTGCAAGATTTAAAATTTGTTCTTATTTTAGGGTCTTTGTCCCTTCACTGTGTCAGGCTTTTCCAGCTTTGTTCTGCTAGGAGATTAAAGAGGGATGCTAAGATTAAAGAATTGATGAAATGAGATTAGAATTTATGCTATCAAACATGAGAAGGGGGATCTCATACATGACCCAGCGAAAATTAATAAAATAATATCACAACAATTATACAGCCTATAATAATTTGACATGAATTCTAATGCTAACTGCATAGACACGTTTCTTTCATGTTGTACTCTCCTACAGGTATCAGCACAGGATGAAGAGGGACTTATCTAACCTTTCACAGTTTCTGAAATTTAATAGCAATTAAATACCTTTGTGCAGAAAAAGCTCCTCACATGGCAGGAGTAACATGTATTTAAAAAATACAAACAACATTTGAACCCAATATTTTACAAATTTACAGGGAAGAGAAAAATAGTCATTATGTTCCTTTGACAATAAGTAAAACAAATGTTATTACACTTCCTAAACCAGCTAAAGACTACATGGAAATACTTACTTATGGACCTGTATCAAGGCTATCACTGGATAGTAAAACTAATGATAAATTATTGATGCAGCATTTAGAAAAGATCATTTCTGGTTTAGTAAAGAAAAGACAGTAATGTTTTATTAAGGGCTGATACAGAAGGTCTAGTTTAGACTTTTGTTGAACTTGTGGCAGGCTAGCAGTTACCATCAAGAACCTAGAGCAGTCCTGTTATTAGACTTTAGAAACAAGTTTGACTCAGTTGAGTGGAAGCTAATCTGGTGAGCTGTTGCCAGTTACAATCTTCCCAAGGATTTTATTGCTAAGCTTCATCTACTGTATAAAGCTTCAGTGGATACTATTGCCACAAGTTGTTTCTGCTCTGATGTTTTCACATTAATAAGAACCACAAGACAGTGCTGTTTTGTTTCTCTACTGCTATTTAAAGAGGTAATATAAATGCTGACCTCTTAGACAAAGAAACAGCATCCTATAAAATAATGAATAACTTTCAAGAAATCATTTTATCATCATAGTTCACAGATGAAGGGTTAATATTGATTAGCTGTCCCTTGTCTATTAAGGCTGCTTGATGATTTTGTTGCTGTCTTAGGGCTATAGTTGAATTTAAACAAGACAGTGTTTTTTCCTTTTGTAAGGCATGCAAAGAACAGGCTGACTCATTCCTCGGGATTCAGTAAGGTTCCATGCAGGAATAGCCTATTCCTGCAAGGAAATGACCATTTAAGAGCAGCACGGCAGCGAGCCATGCATAGTTATGTAGGCACGCTGCCTCTGCTCCTAAACAGACACAGAGCATGAGCAAGTACAGGGGGTGTGTCTAAGAGTAGAGCTCTCACAATATACATGCCCCTGCACTCAAGAATTGCTGTTCAGCAATTACAATGAGCGAGGATGCTTATAGGGGGTTGCTTACCTCTGAAGTGTGCAGATCTTTGCAGAATGTCCAGATTTTTCGCTCATACCTTTGGCCTGTACCTCATTTTCCTGGCAAATCACTGAGATGATCTCAGGACTGAAATCTGTAAATAATGGCATACATTTGAGTTTCAGACTTCAAATCCTTCAGAAAAGTTATATTAAAACAAATCCTGTTACTTTAGCATCTTTCTTAAGTTTATAAGAGCAATATTTAAAATATGTCCCCAGTTGTACCTCATTTTGTCAAGCTTTGTCCAGGTAGTTTGCATGAAGAGGTTGAGAGATATGGGGTGGTTGCCACCTCTTCAAATGCCCAAAGTGGGAGTGTTAGTGTACAAACATGACATCTTGCAGGACAAAACACACCCACAGCCATTACAAAGGTCAAAGCCCCACTTCCCAGGAAAACCCTCTGCTGATAGCAACTGAAACATGTTAGGATGTCTGTCAAATGTGCAGATGCATGCAGAAATCCACAGCAATAAATGAAACCTGTCCCTTCCTAGAGAAAATCACACTCATTTTGTTTATCAAACAGACTAAATTTAACCATAGCTGAGCGGGTTTGCCATTGCTTAGCTACACATAGTCTAGCTTAAATAGCATAGGAAGGTAAATAGCAAGATACATTCAGTTGATGCAGTACTGCAACAGTGTAGTGGTCAGAGCGTTCGCTTTCTGAGCAGTTATTTCCGGTTTGATCCTCACTGTAGTAAATTCCATTTTCCATGTGAAAGCAATTTATGAACTTTTTTTGCTGTATATCCTACTAAATAACATATATTTGTGAACTGGAGTACTGCATTAAATGCAGATGTGAGGTGCCATTGTAATAATATGGTAAAATCCACAGATAATCACAAGTGCCCCATACAGCATGCATACACATGAATCAGGGATACTAAACAAAGTTATAATGTGTAATGAATTATAAATCCATGCCACACAGCAAATAGTGTAAAAAATGTATAAAGTGTCCAAATCTACCACTTTCCCAAGACCTGTGTTTCATTTCTTTCTAAATTAGTGCAGGGGTAAGTGGGAGTAAGCACTTTTAAGCAGTAGTAAGAGGGTTTAAGCCTGTTTGCATGGGAGTAAGCAACGCCTACACAGGTTAAGCAATTTAGAAGCTAACTGAGTATAAGAAACTGTAATCAGAAGTTAGCATTGCTTACTGTCACCCAAACCCATGCAAACCCATTTAAAGTTGTTCAAAACTGCCTTAACCACTCTGTATCCAACAGCCCTTGTTCTGCCCAGCAACAAAATAAACATACCTTGCAGGTCTTGAACCCAGGATCCTGTACACTATAGCCACAGCAGTTAACCACTAAGCCATCACAGCTGCAAAAGCAGTTGTTGTTTTTTCCAATATATGTCAGTACACATACTGAATAGTATTGAACAACTGCTATGACTGCTGCAATTGTGAAGTACTTGTTAGTGATATTACTGTTGAATCACGCATGTTGTTATATCTAAATACACACATATCAGATAAATATGTTGTGATACATCTGGGAAGGTATATACAACAGTCATGTTTACAAATACAAATGATAGAATTATGCATTAAATTCTATTTGACTAAGCTGTCAGCCTTCACCTGTCTTTGTCCAATCTTCACATATGTATTTATACATCTGTATATTGTGTTTTATATATATATATGGTCATATATAGATCTATCTGTATATGTAGATATCTTTAAATGTGTGTGTGTGTGTGTGTGTGTGTGTGTGTGTGTGTGTGTGTGTGTGTGTGTGTGTGTGTGTGTGCACTCGCATGTGTGTGTGCGTGTGTGTGTTTGTGTGTGTGTGTTTCTGTGTGTGTGTATAATTATCTATATATATATATATATATATATATATATATATATATATATATATATATATATATATATATATATATATATATATATATATATATATATATATTTATATATATATATATATATATATATATAGATAGATAGAGAGAGAGATATGTATATATAAATATATATATAAATTTAACATATCTCCAGAACTTGTAGTGGTGTCATACCTCAGCACGAATAGTCTCTACCCCTTAATGCAAGGTGATGTCAAATAAGTATTGCAGGTATAAATGTAGACTGTTGCTACTGTAACAGGGGTTGTCTTAACAGAAATGTTGTGTGTGGGAAGTCACATCTGATTTTGACATGTACGCCATCAGTTACTGACAGACATCCTATGATCATCATAGTACAGTACCACAGATATCACAGTAATGGTCCTGTGGAATACAGCAGAGATATGACCAATAAATGTGGACAGTCTGACACAGTCTGGTCAATCAAGAGGTATACACAGAAACCCTTAGTGCAAGATGTGTGGACCAAGGCTGACAAAGTAGATGTTTACAGCCATGTAAATGGGGATATCACATAAATACAGGAATAGATATGCTCACCCAGTTTATGCATTCACACACTCCTGTCTGTCCTGACACAAAATAACTGAAGGAGCAGAGGTCACAAGCCCACATACTACCTACTAGTTAGGGACATACATCTGTACAGCATCCCACTGCTTTGTCAGAAATATACAACAGCTATGGTGGTCCAGCAGCAGTACATCTGACACATATCTGGACATAACATCACACTGGGTAAGTACATTGAGCTGCTAGGCATGTCACAAAGCACTGTGCAAACTACAGGCAGACTGCCACAACACTGGTCTACATTTCTTATGGGGGAATACACATGTACCTGCAAATATAGCAGACTCTACAGGCATGTAACAGCATGGGGTAACAGACACCTGTGTGAAAGTGCATACCCACAGCCAATCTAAACACAGTCATAGCCACATATGGTAAGCTTGGTTAATATTGCAGTATATGGACTGTGTGATCAACACCATCCTCATATGTGCTGCTCACACACACTAACCCTACATACACTGGGCCAATACACAGTATATTCCGATGCCTGACTGTGGTATAGGACATGTGTGGGTTTGGCCCTACAAATATGTACGCTAATAGGGTACCATACACTGGAGCAGCATGCAACATCAGGTAGAACAGGACCAAGAACAATGACATCTACCACAGTCTGTACACAGGCCAAGGTACATATTTACAATATGCACTCTGTTGATAATCACCATAAGTTTACAGACCTCACTACTGCACACACTACAACAGAATGTCCAGGTTTTGTCCTCAAATAAAAGCCCTACTATACATAACATGTCTAGCAGTCTGATATCTGATTGGCTTGTTATCAGGTATGATGTCAATAAATAATGGTGCACAGAACATATGCACCTCTTACTGCATGACATATGTACAAAGGTTGATGGAGTTGTGGCTGGAGGCACAAACACAGGGCCAATATTGACATGTTGCTGTGATAAACTCATACATTTACTGGTGTAACAGGGTTTGTTGTGACATATGACATCTGAGGGATATGAAGTCAGTAACTCTTGTGGCTGTCACCATGTACTGACTGCAATATTCAGACTATGCTAATGCATTTCTAAAGATAGGTCATCTGTGAGTAACACAACACATGTAAGACTCCAAACACTGGCCAGTCTGCAGATAGCCCTACAGATGAGAGTTTCCTTAATCACATAACACTGTCATGACAGGATTTAAATCATGTAGACCAGCCATATTCACATAAATCTTGTTAAACCAACATTACTTCAAATGTAGAAGAGCAGGACTTACATTCTGTACTAATGTCTGGAACATCCCCCTCCTGTTTGTTGGCCTGTCTCCACAGTGTATGTTGTAATCTAAAGAACAAAAGCGTTGCGAGGAAAAAACAACTCGAAATAAACAATACTGTGCTATCTTCTCTCGCAACAGATGAGGAAACACAGTATATGACGACCACTTAGACGTTTATTGAAAACAATATAACATGTAGCTGCTTGATACAAAGTTACCATATGAGTTTAGCGCTTTCACCTATCAAACATAGGCTTCCTCAGAACTCATTCAGCTGATTTGTACGCCATTTTAAAAAAACTTTTTGGCGCGAGTCTAGTCTGACAAAACTTTTGTATTTAAAGTGCCACTGTGCAAATTTATATATGTGATTTAAATATAGTAATAAAAACTTATCAAACAAACTCAGCTAAACCTCCTCCAGACACGTACTATGTACATTAATAACAAAATGAAATTTAAATAAACAATATACAACATAGATACTTCATTTATTGTACGTATCCCTAAAATTGATAAATTCCTAAAAATTGAACATAAACAGATTAAGTTATTGCTGAACTGTATAAATATACTAATGAATTAATAATTTAAATGTATTAAATATATTAAATGTAACTGTTAAAAATTAGATGTTAAAACTAAGTATGTAAACAATGTTAATATATTGTAGGGAAATAATGTGCAAAATTATGTTAATGAATCAGCTCCTATGAAACCTTAAATACTGTTGTATAATTTGTAAACTATTGACTTGACAGTACTTATTTATGTCAATATTATGTATTGAATAAAATATTCATAAAACATGTATTAAATATGTTTGAGTAAAATATATATATGAATATATATATGAATAATAATGTATTAATAAATATGTATTGAAAAAAACTATGTGTTAATAAACTATGTTAAAAAACTATTAATGAGGTGTTAAAACTTAGTATGTCACTTTATCTAGTCAACAATGGTTTGATGGCAATGGTATCATTTAGTCCTGGTAATGTGGCAGCGTCTGTGTATAGCTGCCACCAAATCTCTTTGTAACTTAGTACTTCCTTAATGTTGCCCCCCTTAAAATCAGATTTAATATGTTCAATAATAGCAAATTTAAATTTATGTTGGTCACCATTGCTTTCAACATGTCTATACAAAGCATTGTTACGATCTTTCTTTCTAATACAGTATGAATGGTCGTATATTCTTTTTTTGAAAGCCCTCTCTGTTTTCCCAACATAATAGGCAGGACATACATCACATTTAGCAATATAAACTACATTCATTGTGTTGCAGTTCCCCTTCACTAATCTAATTGCTGTCTTGTTACTATTGCCTAAAACTATATCTGTGTGACACATAATAAATCTACATTGATTACAATTACCACATTTTTTAGTGGAAGTAAATGTTCCACTTTCTCCACCCCTGGAATTAGTTATATTCCCAATTTCTAAAATTCTTTTCAAATTATGTGACATTTTGTAAACAATAAGAGGTTTTTCACCTAATATACGTGATAACTCAGGATTCACTAAAAAAATTCCCCAATGTTTAAATAAAATTTCCTTCACTATATTAACAAATGGGGTGTAAGGCAAAATGCAAGCCATTTTATATTTGCTTGTAAAATTTGATTCTGTCTCATGCACTATCGCATGGCTAACACCTAAAATAGGATAATATTTAGTTTCCCTCTGAGAAATCACAAACTGTTGAACATCTTGTAACATTGTTTTGTTGTATTTCCTCTCTATAAACATTTTAGTTATATGTTCAACTTCAATAATCATGTCTTCGTATCTAGATGTCATTCTGGCCCCTCTGATGAGTTGCCCCTTGAATATATTGCGCAGCATCTTCCTAGGGTGATTGCTGTCATATTGTAAGTAATCGTTGGAGAAAGTGTTCTTTCTATAAATGTTAGATTTAAAGCCTTTCTCATCATTCGAAACAATAGTGTCAAGATAAGGTAAACCTTCCTTGCTAATATCATAAGTAAATTTCAAGAAATCACTACTATTGTTGATAAAAGTCGTAAAACTATTTAGTTCCTCCATATTCCCTTTCCATAGGATGTAAATATCATCCAAAAATCTGGTGTAATGGGAGATGTGCAAAACATGTTCACTCTTAAAAAGTATTTCTTCCTCCCAATACAACATAACAAGGTTAGCATAAATTGGGGCACTGGCTGAACCCATTGCCACCCCCTTACATTGTTTAAAATATTCTCCTTCAAACGATATGAAATTATTCTCCAAAACTAGGGACATACAGTCCATAATGAGACATATTTTGTCCCAATCAAAGTTGGTGTATTTTCTAATACTTTCACAAAACATTTGTAAACCTTGTACACTAGGTATACAGGAGAATAAATTGATTACGTCAATAGTCACATAATAAAGATTGCTGGTGTCAATAAGGGTGGGAAATTTTCTTAAAAAATCCCAGGAATCTTTTAATAGGTGGGGAATGCTCTTGTAAATATCTTTTAGCCAAACATCTACCAATTTCCCTAATGGAAAAGTTTTTGCCTTGGTGCCTGACACTATAGGCCTGAATGGAGGGTTGGCTATATCTTTGTGTATTTTAGGGATACCCACCAAAGTCGCCATTTTTGGATGTAACACTTTTAAATAATTGTATAAGTCGTTGTTAATACGATTATCAATCCAAAATTCCTCCAAATAAGAACTGATCCTCTGATAGGCAATATTAATTTCATTCAAGGATACCATTGTGTAATTGCCTGTATCAGTGAGGGTGGCGTGTATTTTGGACATATATTCCATTTGATCATAAATGACAATCCCCCCTCCCTTGTCAGGCTTCATGATA
This sequence comes from Protopterus annectens, assembly GCF_019279795.1. Taxonomy (NCBI): domain Eukaryota; kingdom Metazoa; phylum Chordata; order Ceratodontiformes; family Protopteridae; genus Protopterus; species Protopterus annectens. Next base: position 1,428,252,950 of record NC_056726.1, read on the forward strand.
CGTATATTGTTATTGTTTCTCAAATTGTACAACTCTACTCTCTCATCCTTGGACAAATTGTCCCTGTATTTGATGTTCTTCACCGTGTCAGCCAGTTTGTAAAGGTCTCTGTGGACTTGTTTTTCAAAAAGCTCAACCACAGGGTTCATGTATGGAACAAAAGTACTTTTGGGTTTTAACAAATTAACATCCCCTTCTATTGTTTGTTTATTTTTAGTATTATTCTGAAACATAACAGATAAATTGAGTTTTCGTGTGTAAAGTTTGGTTTCTATTAAATGGTCAACCAAACCATATTTGGGGGTGGGGATGAATTTCATACCTCTAGATAATAACTTGTAATGGACTTCATCAACTTTGAAATTGGTGAAATTGTAGATTTTAAACTCACCAAAATCATTAGTCCCATATTCCTTCTTAGAAATTTTTGTCTCCATGTCATCTTTCCTTTGGTTATTATTATTGGATATCAATTCCATTTGTTCCCCCTGTATTTTGTTGGTTGTGGATTCTGACAAAGTGGATGTTTACAGCCATGTAAATGGGGATATCACATAAATACAGGAATATATATGCTCACCCAGTTTATGCATTCACACACTCCTGTCTGTCCTGACACAAAATAACTGAAGGAGCAGAGGTCACAAGCCCACATACTACCTACTAGTTAGTGACATACATCTGTACAGCATCCCACTGCTTTGTCAGAAATATACAACAGTTATGGTGGTCCAGCAGCAGTACATCTGACACATATCTGGACATAACATCACACTGGGTAAGTACATTGAGCTGCTAGGCATGTCACAAAGCACTGTGCAAACTACAGGCAGACTGCCACAACACTGGTCTACATTTCTTATGGGGGAATACACATGTACCTGCAAATATAGCAGACTCTACAGGCATGTAACAGCATGGGGTAACAGACACCTGTGTGAAAGTGCATACCCACAGCCAATCTAAACACAGTCATAGCCACATATGGTAAGCGTGGTTAATATTGCAGTATATGGACTGTGTGATCAACACCATCCTCATATGTGCTGCTCACGCACTAACTCTACATACACTGGGCCAATACACAGTATATTCCGATGCCTGACTGTGGTATAGGACATGTGTGGGTTTGGCCCTACAAATATGTACGCTAATAGGGTACCATACACTGGAGCAGCATGCAACATCAGGTAGAACAGGACCAAGAACAATGACATCTACCACAGTCTGTACACAGGCCAAAGTACATATTTACAATATGCACTCTGTTGATAATCACCATAAGTTTACAGACCTCACTACTGCACACACTACAACAGAATGTCCAGGTTTTGTCCTCAAATAAAAGCCCTACTATACATAACATGTCTAGCAGTCTGATATCTGATTGGCTTGTTATCAGGTATGATGTCAATAAATAATGGTGTACAGAACATATGCACCTCTTACTGCATGACATATGTACAAAGGTTGATGGAGTTGTGGCTGGAGGCACAAACACAGGGCCAATATTGACATGTTGCTGTGATAAACTCATACATTTACTGGTGTAACAGAGTTTGTTGTGACATATGACATCTGAGGGATATGAAGTCAGTAACTCTTGTGGCTGTCACCATGTACTGACTGCAATACTCAGACTATGCTAATGCATTTCTAAAGATAGGTCATCTGTGAGTAACACAACACATGTAAGACTCCAAACACTGGCCAGTCTGCAGATAGCCCTACAGATGAGAGTTTCCTCAATCACATAACACTGTCATGACAGGATTTAAATCATGTAGACCAGCCATATTCACATAAATCTTGTTAAACCAACATTACTTCAAATGTAGAAGAGCAGGACTTACATTCTGTACTAATGTCTGGAACATCCCCCTCCTGTTTGTTGGCCTGTCTCCACAGTGTATGTTGTAATCTAGGCATTCTGGGGCAATGCAGCAACTGCCTCATGTGCACAGACAACCCTCTCCTCCTACCACCCAACACTACACCTGTGAGAGATGCACTTACATAATCAAACTGGAAGCAAAGCTCTCTCCGGCCAAGATTGTGCTAGACAGTCAAGAGGAAAAGGTTAACACCTGCACTACACCTCAAGCAACTCATAGCCCTTCAAAACCCACACCATCAACATCCACACATAACAACACTAAACCCACATAGGCAGAGGCCCTTAACATTAACCTGCCCAAGCAACAAGGACCTCCGAAGCTGAAACGCAAATAAACACCAGTCACAACCAAAGTGACACATAGCTCACAACACCAGTGTGCCACCCAACAACAGCCCCTAAGGCAAGACAATGTACCTAACACGTTAGTCATAGATGATTCTATAGTCGGGCACATTGATGTCCCACTCACCAGGCTGAACAAGAGAAAATTACAGTCAGCTGCCTGTCGGGTGCCAGGATCCGCCACATAGCACATGCACTCAAGTCACTCCACAACAAGTACAAATATGACTCTGTCATTGTCCATGCTGGAATGAATGACTTTAGACATACCTCACTGGACTACATGAAAAGAGACATGGAAAAGCTCTCAGATCATGTGGGCCAGGCAGATAAGACCCTAGCCCTGAGTAGCATCCTGCCTTCACCCAGAATGATACCACAGTATAAGGATAAAATGATTGACTTCAACAATTGGCTAAGCTTCTGGTGTCATTCAAAGGGGATCCAGTATCTGTCTGCCTGGGAAGACATGATCGACAAACCACGATGCTTTGCCAGAGATGGTCTGCAGCTGTCACACCTGGGATTCAGGTTACTGGCTAACGCTCTTGCCACTCCTATAGTGCCTTTTTTAGGCAAGGTTCAAAGGGCAAAACTGCCAATATAACAGATACAAGCATGCAAAATCTGAAGGTAAAGCTACTCAATGCTAGAAGTCTAAACCTCAAAATGCACTCTCTCGAGGCACTCCTTAAAATGGAGAACATCGATATCTGTGCAGTAACTGAGACTTGGTTCAAGGCTCCAAAGAGCACCCCGGCAATACCAGGCTACAACTCTTACCACACTTTTCAGCTACAAAACCAAGACCAAAACACTAAAGGTGGAGTCGTTTCCATATTCACCAAGGATATTCACACCTCCAGGCTAGCTGCCCAACACAATGCATCTGAAATTCTCCAGGTGAAACTAACACTAGGTAAGACTGCAATCCAAACTGTAGCTTGCTACAGATCCCCCACTATGCCCAAAGATTCTCGCTACACCTTTCTAAACATACTGGAAAATATTAAGATAGAACCAAACACACTAATACTGGGTGATTTCAGGTACCCTGCCATTAACTGGGAAAACTACTCGGGTACCAACTCCTTTTCCCAATGGTTCTTAGAATTCATAAATTCCAATGCCCTGGATCAACTAATCCATTGTCCCACCAGGGGTTCCAATATCCTAGACCTGGTCATTATCAACCCGGGAGATAGATTCTCCACACCAGTGGTCGCCCCCTCATCGGTCAGGTCTGGCCATAAGCAAATCACCCTTGACATCCACATCCCACCCCCACCCTCCAGTAAGGAAACCTCCTTAAAAAACTTCTCCAAAGCCAACTTCATGCTACTGAAGTTAGAAGTGACAAACTTCATGACACCCATGCAGACGGGATCTGAAAGTTCGACTGCAGAATCTTACACTAAGGCACTTTATGAGCACATCCACTCATGCATGAATCGTGCCATCCCAAATAGAACCAAGATGATCTCCTCCAAAAAAAGGAAGCCAATCTGGTGGTCCCCTGAGATAAACAAACTATTTAACAGAAGAAAGAAACTGTTGCAGAAAAGAGGAAAATCCCAGGATGCAATAAACTCCCTCACCAGCCTCAGTAAAAAGCTGAGATCCCTCATAAAATCCTCAAAAGCTAGTTACAAAAATAAAATTGCCAAAGATTCCAAAGACAACCACAAGGCATTCTATAGTTATGTCAAGAATCTATATGGCAATGCTCAGATTTGCTCTGAGCTTCAACAGAATGGTATTAACTATACTGATCCCAAGGATATTGCCAATATCCTGGCAGATCGATTTAGTGCCAACTTCACCCCCCTCTAACTCCCTAAAGGACCCATCTCAATACCAAAAGATTGCCAAATTCTGGTAATCACGGCCACACAGGTAAAAACCACACTCTCTAAAGCTAAGAATACAGCATCCATGGGACCAGATGACATCCCAGGCTGTGTACTACATGAACTTCAAAATGAACTGACACCTCACCTAAGTGTCATGTTTAATCATAGTCTCACCTCAGGCTTTGTGCCCACTGAGTGGTGCACAGCTACAGTTATCCCATTCCACAATGGAGGATCCACCTTGGATCCTGGGAACACCGTCCCATTACTCTGACGAGCCTGATATGCAAGGTCATGGAACACATTATCATGGAACTTATAAACAAAGACATTGGCAACCTTCAAACACTGGACTCCACCCAGTTTGGGTTTGTGAAGGGTCGATCTTGTCACTTGAACCTGATTGACTTCTTTGAATCAGTCTCCAGAGCTGTGGGCAAGGGTAAGGCAGTCCACACAGCCTATCTGGACCTTGCCAAGGCCTTCAACACCATCCCCCACTCTGGAATCATAGATAAACTTACTAAGCTGGGCATAAATCCCTACATCACCCGATGGGTTGCCAACTGGCTTACTGATAGAACCCAGACTATAAAAGTAGCCGACTCCAAATCCAGCTCCAGACAAGTGACAAGTGGAGTACCTCAGGGTTCAGTCCTGGGACCACTCTTGTTTGGCATCTACTTCTCTGATGTACAGGCCAACACTAAGGGAGTCTGGCTAACAAAGTTCGCAGATGACTTCAAACTGGGAGCCATTATTGAATCCCCAAATGATGTAGATATTCTACAAAAGGGCCTTACTGAAACAGATGCCTGGTGCCAGAGCCATGGGCTTAAGCTTAATGCCAAGAAATGTATAGTTATCCCCTTTGGAAAAAAAAATGTGCCCATGAATTACCACATAGGTGGCAGTACACTAACCATCGAAAGTGTGATGAGAGACTTAGGGACACAGGTGGCAGTGGTCTCACTTTCCATAACCAGATCACCACAACAGTCAGAAAATCCTTCTATGTGGCACACCTCATCACTAAAGGGTTTTCATCCAGAAAAAAGGAGGTCATTGTCCCGCTGTACTTATCCCTCATTAGACCCATTATAGAGTATAATGCCCCATTTGGTATGCACCTTACAAGACATCTGCAACAGCTGGAAAGGCCACAGAAATACCCCACTAAAGGAATCACAGGTCTAAAGCAGATGCCATATGCTGACCGTCTAAAAAAACTCCAGCTATACTCTGTGGCATATCGTCTACTCAGAGGCGATCTCTGCTTAACATACATGGCCATGTCAAACCCTGAGCTGTTGGACATGCTCCACTTAAAGAAATCCCAATCCCTCAGAGCCACATGCTCCAGGGATCTAAACCTTGTCATCACAATGAACAAAACATGCTGGAGGGATAGGTTCCTGACCCAGAGACTCCCCATACTCTGGAATAGACTGCCCATACATGTTGAGTGCCTCCTTGGCCCTCTTCAAAAGGAACCTTGATGATTGGATGGGAGATTGGAAATTCACTCTGGGGATCATGTCAGTTGCCCTGCTAGACAGGGGTCCAGAGAAGTAAATATTGTGGGAAGAAATATCCAGGGAATTGTTATGGCTAGACTTGTATAGGCCCTAGGGCCGATAGGCTAGTACCAACCTTTGAACCTATAAACCTATAAGAGGTATATCTCACTACCTCTGTGATGCTGTTTGCTAAACATCAACATGAAGTCCTGCTCACAGTGAATAAAAAGGGCCAACACTCACATGATGTTCCTAGTTATAGGAGTGTGTTTCCATGCAATTGGCTATGGGAATGTTACCACAGCTGTTCCACATGCAATCAGCTGGTGGGGGACTGCAATTTGTGCACAGGCCATCAGCTGATCATGAGCATCACTTACAAAACACAAGCTGCTGCCTAAGCAAAGCAGGTGTACTTTTCCACATCCACCAGAGATGAAGTGAGAGAGACAAAGTAAGAAAGGAAGGGGGTAGGAGAGTAAGAGCTAAGCATGTTTGTGTCACACACTTACCAGAACGGAGTTTCAAACCCCTGTCTGACTATGTATTGCTATTACATTTTTATGCAGTTATTGCATGCACCACAGAGCTTAAATGTTGGTGAACTGTCCAAAGGTATATTTGAAGGTGAGTGACATCAGCAACAGTGATAAAGGAGGGATAAGGTAGGTGTAGTATATGTGCCTGTCCACAAAAGCAGGTGTCAAGGAAGACACAACCACAGTCTATCAGGGACTCACACACATTATCACAGTTGGCAGGGTCAGGATTAGAATACTTAACTAGTTTACTACACTACAGTATTACACAGGTATCACATGCACCACAGAGGTCATCAGGCTGATATATGAGCAAAGGGTATGTCAAGGTGAATGACTTCAGAAGGCATGCTTCAGTAGGGCAATGGGAGTTGTAGTGAGTGTGAATGGATTCCAACTCATTAATCTCCACACACACACAGACACAGATTTGCCAGTATGGACATGCATGGGTTCATTGCTTCATATGTGTGTAGTTGTTGACTGTGCCAGAAGGATCTGCAAGGCTAGGCAAAGGGTATACCTTGGCATCAGACCACATGTCAATGGTCTGCAGTGTGACTCAGGGGTGTAGTCCCTGGATTGTCCCACACAGGTGAGTATTGTATTCACCATCCACTCCTCTGGGTTACTATTGTGGGTGGCCAGTGCTGTGCAATGCTTGTCATATATGTGTTCTATATTCCATAACATGGATGGTGTCTGGGATGTGCACATGTCCCACATGCATGTTCTGTGACATGTAGAAGTGTACCTGGTGTGTCTGGGGCATGTTGTGTTGAGAGATTATTATCATCTGATGTGGCATTCCTAACCTCATGTGATGAGAACTGGCTATGGAACTGAGGTTGGTCCTGCACCTACATTGACAGCATGAAACAGGTATTCATTGGTGTTAGTAGCATCTGTCCATCAAGGGTATATGTATAAGGCATGGTATTTCCTTTGTGGGTTACATTTGCTGACTCTACAGTTGTTGCAGGTGTCCAGTGAGGAACATAGCAATGGACCACTGTAAGCAATGATTTGCCTATTGTATGGACGGAACAAGGTGCCATGTCCTCTGTAGTCCACTGCAATCACACTGTAGTTACTATCTGTGGGCAATATAAAGGGAACCACCAACATAGTGGTTGTTGTCTAGCCAAGTGTTTGTGTATGAGACATGGGTGGAGAGTGTTCTCTGGGTAATACAAGGGTTGCCTATATTGTTCCCAATCCAAGATGTCACATGTAGGGGTATGAATTGTCTACACCACCCTTTCTGCTGTTTGACATTTGTTGTCCTTGTAAGGCGGACATTGTGACATATAATAGGTCCTCAATGTAAGAAATTTGCAAAACCCGCCCCACAATAAGTACTGTTATTACACAATCACAGCTATCTCCACACAGTATACTGATGACAAACACACACACACACACACACACACACACACACACACACACACACACACACACACACACACACACACTTGACAGTGCTGAGATTCAACCCCCTACCTTGCTATGTATTACTAGTACAGTGTACTGCATATATCACAAGCACCATGGAGCTTATAAGGCTATCCTTTCCGCAAAGGTGTATTTCAAGGTGAATGACATCAGCAGGCTTGCCAAAATAGGGCAATAGAAAGTGTATTGATGGTGAATGGCCTCAAAAGCGTTGATTCTTACACAGACAAACACACACAGTTTCCTTGTCTTAAATTAGATCTCCTACCTAACTGGTATATCACACTACAGCATTACGCAGTTATAGCACATGCCACAGAGCTTATAGGACTATTCCTTCTCCAAAGGTGTAGTTCAAGGTGAATGACATCAGCAGGCTTTCTAAAGTAGGGCAATGGAAAGTGTAGTGACTGTGAATGGCCTCAAAAGCATTGATCCCTACACATACAAACACCCCCACACACAGAGTTTCATAGTTGCCATGCCTGGGATTAGAACTCCTACCTAACTTGTACATCACACTATAGCATTACACAGTTATAGCACATCCCATGGAGCTTATAGAGCTAGCTTTTCTGCAAAGGTGCATTTCAAGGTGAATGACATCAGCAGGTTTGCCAAAATAGGGCAATGGAAAGTGTAGTGACTGTGAATGGCCTGATAAGCATTGATCCCTACACACACACATACACAAACACACACACTGAGTCTCACAGTTGCCATGTCTGGGATTAGAACTCCTACCTGACTACTGCATAGCATTACAAAGTTATAGCATGTGCCATGGAGCTTAAAGGGCTAATCCTTCGGCAAAGATGTATTTCAAGGTGAATGACATCAGCAGGCTTGCCAAAGTAGGGCAATGGAAAGTGTAGTGACTATGAATTGCCTGATAAGCATTGATCCCTACACACACATACACAAACACACACACTGAGTCTCACAGTTGCCATGTCTGGGATTAGAACTCCTACCTGACTACTGCATAGCATTACAAAGTTATAGCATGTGCCATGGAGCTTAAAGGGATAGTCCTTCTGCAAAGATGTATTTCAAGGTGAATGACATCAGCAGGCTTGCCAAAGTAGGGAATTGGAAAGTGTAGTGACTGTGAATGGCCTCAAAAGCATTGATCCCTAGACACACACACACACACACACACACACACACACACACACACACACACACACACACACACACACACAGACACCATGTCTGGGATTAGAACTCCTACCTAACTAGTATATCAGACTACAGCATTGCACAGTTATAGCATGCGCTATGGAGCTTATAGGGCTAGCCCTTCTGCAAAGGTGCATTTCAAGGTGAATGACATCAGCAGGCTTGCCAAAGTAGGGCAATGGAAAGTGTAGTGACTGAATGGCCTCAAAAGCATTGACCCCTACACACACCTGCCATATTTGGTATTAGAACTCCTTCCTAACTAATACATCACACTATAGCATTACGCAGTTATAGCATGCACCACAGAGCTTATAGAGTTACTTTTTCCTCAAAGGTGTATTTCAAGGTGAGTGACATCAGCATGCTTGCCAAAGTAGGGCAATGGGAAGTGCAGTGTGTATGAATGGGCCATAAACCATTCATCTGGAAGCACACACATAACACTCAGTCACACACAGGTTTACATTTAATAGGAATGTGTATACAACTGCTAGATGAATAATGAATTGTACAGTCATGTTACACAGTTATCACAAACACCACAGACACCATAGTGCTGAAGGATACCAGAAGCAAATGTCTACAGTGATTGACATTTGCACATCATGTGGTATTGGCCAATTGGATGTGTGCTGGGTGGAACAGGCCTCATGATTGGAAGCTCTTTGTCACTGTCTGTCACTCTCTTCCACACATCTATGTCTATGTAAGTTTGGCCTGTTATAGTGTGTTGTCCTTTTATTATGTGTGTATTCCTAGCTGATATGTGTGCAAAGCATAACTGTTATACAATGTGGAGTGTGTGCACAAGCATCTGTGACTGACAGATATGTATAGTCCACTGTTGTTGCCAGACAAGGGCTTCATTTCTGTAAGTGTGGGAGCATGCCCAGTATGACCTTCTGTATTGAATGTGTGAATCCATTCTAGGTAGGTTGCACTCCAGCGCAGGCTTTTGTGTTCTACACCTACAGCTAGCAACCTGTTTCTCCAGGATATCTGTAGATCAGTTGACAATATGGGGTCACAATGGGCAAAGGATAATGAGATACTGTAACTAATTGTGCCTGTGCTGCTTCTGCTACATGGTTTTGGTGTTAGAGATATTCAGACATATGCACTGTATTATACCGTGATGTTTTATGCCATCAACTACTGACAGGTTTACATATTTGCTTGCAGTAATTTCCTGGGGAGCACAAGATGAATGAAGCTGTGTCCAGCATTGTAGTCTGCAGCCTACATATTCTTGCACAATCATGCCATTATGGAGGGGGAGCTGCAGACACTTGCTGAAAGGTCTGTGTAAATGGTTCAGCACCTTGGTACTGTGGTGGCTGAGGATCCCATGCTTTTACATCCATCAACATGACAGTATGGCCATATCCTGCTGTGGCCATATCTCACAGGTGTACAGATTCACACAGGTTACCTAGAGGCAGGGCTCATATTTCTGGTCATTACCCCTTCACATTGTGCTTTACAAGCAGGTTTGTAGCCACCCATTCCTGTGTTTGCAGGCAGGGATAGTATGTTCACACATCTGAGTTTCAGACTTCACACACTCCATGGCATCCATCATTCTATCCCCCTCTGTTATTCTATCCTCTTCCAAACATTATGCAAAGGTTATTTGATAAGTATCCCCATAGTTATAACTTAATCACAGCAGTATTTAGGGGTTGGTCCACAGGTCATGCAGTAGGACATGGTGGACATGATACTTGGATTTGTCAACATGGCTTTGCATTTGTGTTCTGTGGACTGTGTTATGTTGTTATTTGGGATTCCATGAGATAACATACATTGGCAGTACAGGTGAGACACAGGCCTTTGACAGAGGACTGTAGGGCATTTGGTTGTGATGCAGGCCATCTGTAGCAGGCCGGTGCATTGTGTCTCTCTTACAGTCCCAGGCTGCAAGCCACTATATTCTCCTAGGGTGACCGGGTAGGTGTGCAAGGTGTTAATGTCAATAGTATCTGTCCTTATTGATCCATTGGTGTGGAGGCCGGCAGGGTGCTGCTTACAGCTAGAGACACACCTGCATGGGACATCTCTTCAGCATGCTGCATTCTGTGGCTATTCCCATACAGTGGTGGGGGTCATATTGTACTCATTCCCAACAGCAGGGATAAGACCTGTGAGGTACCTGTGGCTGATTGTGGGGTGAGCTGGGTGCATGTGTGTTATGGAAGCTACTTGCACCTGACTCACAGATATGCATGGGACATCTCTTCAGCATGCTGCATTCTGTGGCTATTCCCATACAGAGGTGGGGGTCATATTGTACTCATTCCCAACAGCAGGGATAAGACCTGTGAGGTACCTGTGGCTGATTGTGGGGTGAGCTGGGTGCATGTGTGTTATGGAAGCTACTTGCACCTGACTCACAGATATGCATGGGGCAGTCTACTTATGCTGGCTTGTGCAAGGGACATCAGAGGTTTCTCAGTACTTCATACCTGTGCCTTTTATGGTCTGCCAGTATTTGGCCAGACGACATCAGTATTCCATATTACACAGCCAACTAATGTGCTGCTTACCTGTATGTACAAGTTCCAAAGGTGTGTCCATTCGACAGTAACATTTTACACACTCTCTATCTTGGGTACTTCCACCTGTGTATTGTTTGCATGTCTGGGCCCACATTCATGACATGTCCATCTTTCAGATAGTGACAGATATTACATCCGAACAATTAGTATGGATTACTGCTGGATTGTGTCTTGCTGGAATGCATTGTGTTTGTCACTGCAGTTGTGAAAACTTGGACCTGTCATCAACAGTACTGGCCAATGGCTACCAGGACACAACCCTCTATGCCCACATGCTGACCATTTTCACACAATGTACAATACACAACAACCTAACACACAGAGCACTGCATATTGTACAGCTGCTACAATCTACCCTGCTACTTTGGTGAGCTCAGGTAATCTGGGCTCCACTGTTATTATACCTACACATACATGTTACTACATTTCTATATACGATTGTGGGAAGGGGAAACCTGACAACTGTGAACATTTGCTATGACTGTACTGGTATTTCAGGTATTCCATTTCATTCTGGATTCTGACCTATCATGCAGACTAGAGGCATATCAATGTACTACAGTTCTTAGTTTTTATTGACCTGCATTTCAGCTTCAGACTTCTTACCCTTCAGAACTAACATCCCACCAGCTGACCTGTTGTAGTCTGTCTGTGTACATCTGGAAGGGGGCTGTTTTCCATAGCCATCAATCAGAGGTCTTAGCACAGCCTTTCTTTGTATTTGTGAATATCCATGTATTGTTTGATATGGCTAGGTTGTAAGAATCTGCACTAGAATTGATGAAGCCTGAAGCCATTTATATATCATTGTCTATTCTGTTGAACCTGAAAGATTTTTAAGCAGACCAACTAATGGTTCTTTTGAACATCCTACCCATTTATATTCACATATATTTGGGCCAGTATCAGGAATGATATCTGAAGAATATGTTTAAAATTGTTGATAATATGGCTGATTATTATATGGAAAGCCACATATTGATTTATACAATTCTATGTGTTGTTTATATTTATATATTCCTATATATACACGTTAATGTTAACTTTACTTAACTATGGAAAACATGATGGAGGTACACTTAATTTATTATGATCCATAGCAACATGTCCATATAACAGTTGGAAGCTGACTGATATTTTTGACATATATTGTCTTGTGTTTATGATCCTTCACATATAGGTTTTAACTTTGTACACTGTTTGGCTACATTTGGCATAATTTTAACTTCATCAATTTCATTAATCTTATCTTATTTATCTTATTTATTCTTATTCATTAATTTTGAGTCTCTCATTAATCAATTGATATTTATAATTATAAGAACTGCATAATATTGAATAATACAGGAGAAATATATATTTCTTATTTTAATATAACACATTTTAAAGAGATCAGAAACTCATAATTGGTCATCATTATGATCAGTTATTTACTATTTTTTCTGATTTGGTTTTAAGTTAATCATGATATTTTAAAATAAATGGATGAATTCATGCATAATAGTGAAGTCCGAAAATTGGTAAATGTAAGGAAGCTTTGAGTTATTCATCCAAATTTTAAGTGGGACAAATTTTTCTACTACAATTTTAGATATGTTATTTATTTAAACACCGAGTTGTAATTATGACATCTCTGGTAGAAATTTAATGAAATATGACAATGAACATGACAATTAGGATAGATTCATGTAGTGTAGATTTCATATATATTCCCACACAAGATATAGATCAAAACTGTGACTTCACAATGGAAACCTGGATATGTAGTCAGAGATTAATCACAATGCTGACACCAAGGTGTAGTTTTAATTTTTTGTGATTAGTTTATTTATTTATATATTCATTTATTGGTTTGTTCATTATGCACATTTGTAGGAAGTTTTTACGTTAATTATTTCAATTTTCAATTTCTTTTACATATGATATACTTATATGCACAAACAGAGTCTATGGTGTATTGTTTCGTCTTATATGTATATTCTGAAGTAAGTTTTTATTTGACACATGATATATTTTCACATACTTTTCATGTATAAGTAGTACTTTCTGTGTATACATATTTTTACAATTGTTTAAATCTATGAGCAGCAAGATGTGATCTTAGTGTCCAGTCATCAGAGCACATATTGCTCGGGATGTTTCCGCTAATGGTTTCAGCACAGTTTGTATTAGATTGGGTCTTTATAAGACATTCTTGCCTATTCCATGTTGAAGAATTATTATTACTAACAAGCAATAGAATGGAAAGTACAAGTGATATTAAGCAACTGGGGCAGGAGCTGAATGCATAGCGTTGAAACCTTTTAATAAGCTAAAAGCTTTTTCTGCTAATCAATTAATCAATGGTTCAATTGAGTAATTGTTTAATTTTAAACAATTGGAAGTACTGACAGGTATAAAAGGAACAAGGATAGATAATTTAATTTATATCTGAAGAAGCGTGCAAGAAGCAAGCGAAAGCGCTCATTTTTGTGTATGTCATCGTTTGGAATAAAGGATATTTGTGAAGGAACAAGTGCTCTCGTGGTGTATCCTGCTTAGTTACTTTTTGTGATTTAAATATACATGTAATGTTTTGAGATTAATTCCTCTAAAAAGTCAAATTTAAAACATGGTTATGAGAGATAACTTCCAGAATATAGAGTGCCAGCCTTTTAAACTCAGTGTAAAAGTAAGTTCTATTTGTAAAGGTCAACAGAATGAAATGAAAGGTCAATAAAGCTAACACTGCATTCTGCTTAAGTAAATCTGCATACATCACAGGAGAAGTTATTGATTATTATGACAGATAAAAACATTGCAAAATTCAACATCTATTAATCTGTAATTTTCTGTCACATGTGGAAAGATACATTGAAACAGTGTGTTTGCTAGGGACAGAAAATGATTAATGATTAGCACATGATGTTCTTTGTATTGATCACTGATGTAATAGCCTTAGCTGTGTGGGCTATATCCTGTCAGGGATATATAGCCAGCCAGCTTCCAAAGCTTCAGGGCACCTTCCATGCATCCAAGTTGTCAAGGAGCTCAAGATGAGCTGATTAAAACACAAGTTTGGGTGCAAAGTCCTTCAAATCTTTCCTGACAATGAATGGTATGCTTCTTTGAGGCATTCATGGATTTATGGTTGGTTTGTGCTTTCCTTTCCTGGGGGAAAATCCTTCTATTTTCTTATATTTATTGATGTTTTATCCTTGATTTTTTTCTGTCAGTTTAAACATAATGTAAACTAACTGAAAACATATTTTCTCTGGATAAATTGTTTTTATTTTCCCATTGCATGGCTGCCATAGTATTTGAAAGTTCTATTTAGTGTATTTTTTCTGTCCAAAAACAACTTTTGTGCACTGGTAGTTTTACTGTCATTTGCTGCTTGTTTTCCCATAGAAAGAGGCATAATTTTCAGCTTGACCATGGAATAGATTTTCAGTACCACTGTCAGTTCTTATTCAAGTCACAAAAAGAAAAAGTTAAGCAAACAGACATTTCCACCATAAAAGGTTAGCAGTTTGCCTCAGCTGCTGGTAGGTGACACTGTTTGGGCCATTTATTGCACCTCAGACTGCTCATATTTTACCCTTGATACCTCTGGTGTGGAACTTACAGCTACTATGGACCAGGGGTTAGTCACTTTCTCTGTGGTGGTTGGAATCCTCTCAGTGTGCAAGGAATAGTAACTCTTGGTGGCCTCAGGAGAGAGAACAAGTGAGGTTTCCCTGTTGTGTTAGAATGCTGTGCCCATTCCTGGGGAAGCAGTGGCTGCCATTAGTAATGCAGTTGGCCCCATTTTTTCCTGTGAAAAAGAAACTGAAAACCAAGCATTTATCTATTCCTCCTCAAATTTATTTGGATAGGAGTAGTTTACTGAGATGGGATCAGGGTTTAATTCAACTTATTGAACCTTGTTGTGGAGTACTTTGTAATCTGAACAGGAAGATGCAGGGACAGAGTCAGGTTTTGTCCTCAGATTTCTTATTTAAACACAAAGGAGAGCTCATTTTTTGGTTTTCTTACTCTGAGACTATTGCTAAAATGTCCCAGTGTTTTCAATGGGAGAACACTGAGACTTCTCAATCCCTCAAAAAATATTATGAGTAGTTACAGAAGAATTTTCCAGAACCTGCACCCATTCCTCCTGTCATGTCTGCTTTAAACCATGTGTATCTTACTGCCTGCAGTTTTCCTGATAGTTAACCAGCTATCCTTAAAAGGCAGATATGGCGTATACATTTCCTCTGTCTTTTACATTTGTATACACTATTCCCAAATCTGACAAAGCAGCCTTAGTTTACTCCACTGTTACCAAGCACTTTAATTCCAGCCTTTCGCTTTCTAATAACAATTGGAAAATTATTCATGGGTATGGGGGAATGTGTATAGTTTTGCCACTTTGAATTTCAGAATTTTAAATTGTAAGGCCCACATTTTAAAATTTGCTCTGACATATTGTGAAAGTATGAGTAATGTTTTATCTACAGTTTTGTCTCTTTGAAGAAAAATCTGCTTCAAACTATTTACTTTCTTCTACTTGACAGATAGCTACTCATTGTTTGCAGAGTATGTATGACTCTTTTGATACCTCTTCCAGGGCTAAGGACATTGATACTGTTTTAAGGTCTGCATTTTCAGAACCTCCCAGATGATTTAAAAAAATGAGATTTGAAATTCTGTCTTGTATAAAGATTTAGAGTTTGATCCCTCTGCTGCAAAGGTGATCAAAACATGTGAAGAAAGAGTCAAGCTGATCAAATCTCTAAGATTTTTCAGCACTCATTTTCCAAACTGTCCAACCGATTGTATTTCTTTTCATCCATTTTGGCAAAAAAAACAGAATAAACATTCTCAACAGAAGTCAGGTAAACAGACATTTAAGAAGTGGTAAAGAAGTTCCAAAAAGAAGTCCTCAAACCTCCCAAATCCAAGGACAGCCCAACATGTCTAACTGAGAATTCAAAGAGACCATGTGGAACCCCACCCTGAAACCTTTTCTCTTCTGGAATGTCTGAATCTCCATATTTCTCTTTGGCAATGGATTACTTCAGACAAATCATTTGTAGAAAATCATTCCCCAGGGTTACAGATGGCAGTGGGAGGAAATCCCTTTCTTCCAGGGGTGATTCCTCATCCAGCAGATCAGAATCTTTCATTTCTACCTGTTCTTCACATGCTCTCCAAGGAACTATAAAAGCAGTTCTTCCTTCCCAGGTGAGAAAGTGGTTTTATTCAAGGATGTTCCTAGTGCCAAATAATGAAAATACTTGGAGACTAGTTCTGAATTGTTCTTTCTTAAACTGTTTGTGATAGTGCCCAAGTTCAAAATGATGTCACTTCACAACATGATTCCTCTTCTTCCTCTTTCAAGTTTGCTTTTAGCACTAAACGTAAAAGATGCTTATCATCACACCACTGTTCATCTAGATTTCATGTGTTTCTTTAGGTTTAGTGTGTCTAGTCATATTATCGGTTCTCTGCCTTACCCTTTTGACTACCCACTGCAATAAGAGTGTTCAAAATGTGTCCAACTGCAATTGTAGCTCATTGTGGGATACATGCTGGCCACATTTTTCAATATTTAGAAGACTTGCCTATCTTGGCAGAATCTTTATCAAAATGTCAGGAAAATCTCTTTTGTGTGAGAGATTTCTTGCACAAGCTAGGATTCCAAGAAAACATTCAAAAGTGTTTCTTGACTCCTTCACAGAGAATTGTGTTCCTGTGAAGTCAACTAGACATCTCAGCTGAAAGAGCTTTTCTTACGCAGAAAAAAAAATCTATCTTTATTTAGCTCTGTTTCTAAGGATTTCCACTCTAACTTCAATCACTGTCAGGGAATACTTCAGGATGCTTGGTCTCATGGCATTTATGATTCTCATATATCTCTGCCAAGTTTCCACATGAGAAAAATACAGTGGTATCTGAAATCTGTTTTATTCCAGCATCAATATTCCTTACCTTTTCAGTTCCCAGTACTGGAGTTTGTCAGAAGAAAAATTGTTTGGTGGAGACAACAGATATCCTTAAATTCTGCTATCTTCTTCTTCTGTCTCCCTGCTCCATAGTAGTCAGTCACCAGAGATGCTTCAGGCTTTGCTTTATGCGCAGTCAAAGAAGGGATGAAAGTGGGACACCGAGGACAGACACAAACATATAAATATCTAATTTATATTTCCTATTTTTATTAAAATTAATAATAAATGGAGTTAAAAAGAAAAATTCTGAGACATTCAGAATTGCCATTTAGCTGAAACACCTGATGTCCTTAAAGGGTCATTTGCATAAATCTCATGTTGCCTCTAATACAAGAGGTTTAAGGAATCACACAATGGAAAGTATTGCTTGCTAGATTTTTCTTTTAGTTTGTACTTATTGGTTTATCTGTGTGACCTTTTTACTCATTGTTTTATTTTTAACATCGCAGCTACCATATCAATATACATTTAATTGAGTGAGATTATGTCCTCTAAAAAGGTAGATTTAAACTATGAATATGAAAGCTAACCTCCAGAATATACATGGTCAGCTTTTTAAACTCAGTTTGAAATTAAATTGTGTTAGCTAAAGTGCTACTAAAGGTCAATGAAGCCAAGACTGCATATGCAGGGTAAGTAAAACTGCATACATCACGATATAAGTCTTTCAATGTTCTCTTAGAGAAAAACACTGCAAAAAAACATAGATTCAATGTCTGTTAATCTGTAATTTTCTATCACACGTGGAAAGATAAATTGAAACACTGAGTGTGAAACTGACAGAAAATCATTAATGATTAGCACACATTTTGAGGAATTGCAGAGAAGCAGAATGTGTTAACGTATTACAGACTCATTTAAAAAAGTGTTTGATTTCATCAAGCTCTTGACATAATACACTTACAACCAGCTGGTGCATTCTCCATGTTTATGTTGCAAGCCCACATTACATGTAACAATAAATCTTTGAATTCTCATTAATTCTTTATTGCTGTATAGCACAACTAGACATATTAAATATAGTATTAATCTAATTTCTTTTCTTTTCAAACAAATGTATGTTTTTTATGATCTGACTTTATATATTCTGTATGTGGAGTCTACTATTTGCTATTGTACTTCATGTAAATTATATTATGTAGTTTATTATTTGAACTATGTATATTGGAGCTTTTCTGCCCGGGCTGTTGGTGAAAATGGAATTCATGCCAAGTTGGAGTTCCTTGGTAAACAAATGCCAAATAAATAAATAATGAATAAATAAATAAATAAACACATAAATAAATGTTCACCAAGTAAACAAATAAAATGAGTGACTGATTTTAAAAAGATGAATAAATAAGATGAATTAAATGCTTTTGGCAGCATTTCTATAGCTGAAACCCTATCAATTATTTTAAAATAAATGCTGCCAGAATAAAATGAGACTGTACTGATGCTCTCAAGATTTTTAAAAGGAGTGTGAGGTACTACATGTAACATTACAGGGACATTCTTAAAAAGATTCAGAGAAAGAGAATGCCATTAAATAAGAAAACTGAAATACAGTCTAGCATATATATTTTTTTGGTGATATAAATTAGAAATGCAGGACTGTGTGTATGTAAGCACACAACCTCAGTTGTAATATTTGTCATTCAGTCTCAGTGTGTCTCAGTCTAGTAAACTCTAATTGTGTAGTTATTATCCTGTGGTGCTTTGCTTACTTATTGCTCAACTACTTGTTTTTCCTCATAAATTAAGTCATGCAATACTCTTTAAACTTGTCCTTTTTGAATAAGGTACAAGCAATTAAAATGGTTCAGTTGCCTAAACTGTTGTTCTGTCTTTGTCAGTTATAGCCAGGAATGAGAAAACACAGAAGCTCTTTATGGGCCTGTTTGGGTGATAAATCACCCACCAGGGTAGTCATAGAACTCTGATATCACTCAGGAAGCATGGGGGATGGAAATACCTAATTTGATCGCTTACAGATAGGTGCCTTTTGGTTGAGAATTTTTTGAAGGCAAGATTTTCTCACAGGCTGATATCGTTTTGGTTGGAGTTGAGGGTTATCTATTGCCACCCTCTCATGGGAGTATTAAATGACTCCATCAGGATATGGAAGCCCAGAAGATTAGAGGAATTGTAGTTCTAACACTATTCTCATCCTTTTAAGCCTTTCTTGATTGGAAAGTGGATAAGGATTTGATACACTGAAGATTGACAGATAGGACAGACATGAGTCAACTGACAAATTTCAATTAAAGATAATATCATTTTTATTGATCAGGTTTGGAAAGATGATTTTCTCAGCTTAATTTGTCAGGCAGTTCGTTCTGGGGGAAATATTTCCAGCTTTCCTCTAAGGTAAGTGAACTATATACAGACTTTAGTAAATCCTGTCAGAATAAGCAAACCATCTGAGATTATGACATAAGAATATGCATTCTTACATTGGGATTATAAATCTCTTTGCTTTATACTAGTCCTTTTCTGAATTCTCAAACCCAAGACAAATTGAATTTAGGACTCTTTGGTCCGAATGAAATGGTCAAAATGTATATAATAAGTACCAGCTGGCAATTATTCATAGATGCAATAATACCACATTACTACAACAGAATGGCATTAAATATACTGATCCCAAGGATATTGCCAATATCCTGGCAGATCGATTCAGTGCCAAGTTCACCCCCCTCTCACCCCCTAAATGGCCCATCTCAATACTGGAAGATTGCCAAATTCCAGTAATAATGGCCACACAGGTAAAACATACACTAACCAAAGCTAAGAATACAGCATCCATGGGACCAGATGGCATCCTGGGCTATGTACTACATGAACTACAAAATGAACTGGCACCTCACCTAAGTGTCATGTTTAATCATACCCTCACCTCAGGCTTTGTGCCCACTGAGTGGCGCACAGCTACAGTTATCCCACTCCACAAGGGGGGGATCCACCTTGGATCCTGGGAACTACCACCCCACAAATCTGACGAGCCTGATCTGCAAGGTCATGGAACACATTATCATGGAACTTATAAACAAAGACATTGGCAACCTTCAAACACTGGACTCCACCCAGTTTGGGTTCATGAAGGGCCGATCTTGTCTCCTGAACCTTATTGACTTCTTTGAATCAGTCTCCAGAGCTGTGGACGAGGGTAAGGCAGTCCACACAGTCTGTCTGGACCCCACCAAGGCCTTTGACACCATCCCCCACTCTGGAATCATAGATAAACTTACTAAGCTGGGCATGCATCCCTACGCCACTCAATGGGTTGCTAACTGGCTTACTAACAGAACCCACACTGTAAAAGTAGCTGACTCCAAATCCAGCTCCAGACAAGTGACAAGTGGAGTACCTCAGGGTTTAGTCCTGGGACCTCTCATGTTTAGCATCTACTTCTCTGAAGTACAGGCCAACAATAAGGGACTCTGGCTAACAAAGTTCACAGATGACTGCAAACTGGGAGCCATTATTGAATCACCAAATGATGTAGATACTGTACAAAAGGGTCTTACAGAAACAGATGCTGGGTGCCAGAGTCATGGGCTCAAGCTCAATGCCAAGAAATGTATAGTTATCCCCTTTGGGAAAAAAACATGTATCTGTGAATTATCACATAGGTGGCAGTACACTAAACACCGAAAGTGTGATAAGAGACTTAGGGACACAGGTGGACAGTGGTCTCACCTTCAATAACCACATTGCCACAACAGTCAGGAAATCCTTCTATGTGGCACACCTAAGGGCTTTTCATCCAGAAAAAAAGGAGGTCATTGTCCCACTGTACTCATCCCTGATTAGATCCATTATAGAATACAACGCCCCATTTGGTATGTACCTCTCAAGACATCTGCAACAACTGGAAAGGCCGCAGAAATACCTCACTAAAAGAATCACAGGCCTAAAGCAGATGCCCTCTGCTGACCACCTTAAAACCCCCCAGCTACACTCTGTCACATATGCTCTACTCTGAGGCGGTCTCTGCTTAACATACAAGGCCATGTCAAACCCAGAGCTGCTGGACATGCTACACTTAAAGAAATCCCAATCCCTCAGAGCCACATGCTCCAGGGATCTAAATGTGGTCATCACAATAAACAAAACATGCTAGAGGGATAGGCTCCTGACCCAGAGACTCCCCAGACTCTGGAATAGACTGCCCATACATGTCAAGCAGAGCACCGCTTTGGCCCTCTTCAAAAGGAACCTTGATAATTGGATGGGAGAAAGGAAATTCACCCCGGGGATCACGTCAGTCGCCCTGCTAGACAGGGGTCCAGGGAAGTAAATACTGTGAGAAGAAATAGCCAGGGAATTGTTATGGCTAAGCTTGTTTAGGCCCTAGGGCCGATAGCCTAGTACTAACCTGTGAACCTATGAACCTATTACTCCAGGATATTTTTTGTGTTTTCAAGATGGTTAATATTAAGCAGCTTATCCCAGAAAGAATCTGGCAAAGAGGATGGCAACCTTATCACATTATTGTAAATGTGAGGTAGACTGTGTAGATTTTTATCATGTGATTTGGGAGTGTTCAGCTCTGTGTTATGTTTAGATGGGCCTCACAAGTTCCTATCCCAGAGTGGAATGATAGTGTCATCTGGTTACTTGAATTACAATGAAATACTTATATCATTACATCTTATCTTTATATAAAGATTAGGATAACTCTAGTGGTTGTGTTAAGCATAATATTCAAATACTGCAAAATCTTTGATTTAGACTTGAAGAAAGGTGATCTTATCTTTTTTTTTAAATGAATTAATAGTGTGAGTTGGCAAAATGCTTCTCATGACAAAGAGAATTTTTGGACTGTATTTATTTAATTATGGAATCAAGAAATTTAATTTCATGAGATTATCTTTATTATTCTCATGTGACCTTTTTGATATCTTTATTCTGTATGGTTATAATTAATAACATGTATGCAATGAAAAAATAAAGTCTCGGTCCATTTTGCAGTCCACATTGCTGACATTTTTATTCTGTTTTAGCACAGTAACCCTGGGGACAGAAACTTTAGTTACCTTCACAGAAAATATACTCAGCTAGGAAAGTACTAACTTTATGTGCATGGTGACAAATCAATCTAGCCTACAGCTCAAGTAAAGCTGCATAATATACAGAGCATAGCAAAACACTGACTTTGAGTAATATCTAACCTGCACAATAATATGATATTGGGAAGAGACCCTCTTCCTTTTCTAGAAAAAGTCTCAAGATACTTCAGCAGGAGAAGAGATTAGTGAAGAGGGAATTCCATTTTCAGAGACAGACTTATAAGTAGACCAGGAACCAGGTAACCCATACATCACTGCGCTTGATTTATGGGTATAAGCCACAACTGCATCAGAGGGTGGAACCAAGAATGCTGGGAGAAGTAAAACGTAGGCAGATTTTACCTTTAAAAGAGTGCTGTTGGAAGCTAAGATAGGAGAAGTACTGAATGGTACCTTGTGTTGTTGCCCAGTCACTTCAGACATTTTTAAAGAGTTTGCATTGAAGATCGATGCATTAGATGTTGATATCGGAGTGCTTTTCTCAAGTGGTTAATGAGGAAGAACAGTCTGATACATTACCTGGAAGTTAATCATAAAAGAAATAATATATGAAACAATAGGCAAAGAAAGTCATGCCATTCTATGGGCCCTAGGTTCTCTGGTGTACTTCTATTTGTGGAGGAATTTATCCTAGTGACAGATTATTCACCCCTCACTTGATGTAGAACCCCAGTATAAAAATACCAAGGTGACATAGTATTGTTTTTCTCAGCAAACCATTCTTTTCTGCAACTAAGTATTACCCAATGTTTCATCATCAGAATGATGAATTTTTATCTATGGTTTATTCCCAGGCATTTACAACATATCCCATTGATCTAACCAAGGGGCATGTCACAGTCCAAAGAGATTTTGTAACTGAGATAGGTACCTTTACCATTATTCCACAGTGTTTGTGTGGCCTGAATGTTTCTTTTTTTCATAGGCTCATAGGTTGATACTAGGCTATCTGCCCTAGGGCATTTATAAGCCTAGCCACAGTGTGTTTGGCTTTTGCCACCCTTTTCGATTAGTTGACTGTGCCTCTGTATAGTAGGTCGCAGAAGATAGCCCTTTTGAGGTTAGTTTACTGTGCCTCTGTCTAGTAGGGACACAGAAGAGATACCAGGGGTAAACCTACGATCTCCCATCCACTCGTCAAGATTTCTCTTGAAGAGGGTCATTGAGGGACTCTGCCTAACATGGATTGGGATTTTGTTCCAGAGTGAGGGGAGCCTCTGGGATATGAATCTGTCCCTCCAGCATGTCCTATTTATTTCTGTGCTGAGGTTTAAATCCCTGTAGCGTGTAGCTCTAAGGGATTTGGATTTCCTGAGGTGGAGCATGTCCATTAATTCTGGGTTGGACATGGCTTTATACATCAGGCACAGATCGCCTCTGAGTAGGCGGTAAGCAACTGAGTAGAGCTGGAGTTTCTTTAGCCTAACTGCATAGGGCATCTTTTTGAGTCCTTTGATCCTCTTGGTGTGGTACTTTTGGGTTCTTTCCAGTTGCTGCAGGTGTCGGGTAAGGTACATCCCAAATGGGGCATTGTATTCAATTATGGGCCTGATGAGTGATTAGTAGAGGGGCACAATCACCTCTCTTGATCTAGATGTGAACCCTTTTGTGATAAGGTGGGCTATATAGAAGGTCTTTCTAACCACTTTGGCAACGGGATTGTCAAATGAGAGATTGCTATCTACTCGGGTCCCCAACTCCCTAATTACTTCTTCCATACTTAATGGATTACCACCTATGTGGTAGCTTGTGGGTACTTTGTTTTTCCCAGAGGGGATGACTATGCACTTTTTGACATTTAGCTTTAGGCCATGGCTCTGGCACCAGTTATCCATCTCTGTGAGACCCTTTTGGAGGATGCTTGTGTCAGTCGGTGAGTCAATTGAGGCACCCATTTTGCAGTCATCTGCGAACTTGGTCAGCCATAGTCCTCCCATGTTAGCCTGTACCTCAGAGAAATATATACCGAACAGGAGAGGTCCCAGGACTGAGCCTTGTGCGACGCCACTTGTAACTGGTTTAGAGTCTGACATGGCACCTGCAATTCTGACCATGTGGGTTCTATCCCTGAGCCAGTTTGCAACCCATCTTGTGACATAGGGGTTGATATTTAAGCTGGTGAGCTTATTTATGATGCCTGAGTGGGGTATTGTGTCAAAGGCTTTTGCGAGGTCCAGGTAGGCTGTGTGGACTACCTTCCCTTCATCTATGGCCTTGGTGACTGTTTCAAAGAAGTCGACCAGGTTCAAGAGGCAAGATCTGCCCTTAACAAAGCCGAATTGGGTAGGATCCAGTGTTTGGAGGTTCCCAATGTCTTTGTTTATGAGTTTCATGATGATACGCTCCATAGCTTTGCAGACCAGGCTAGTCAGGCTTATAGGGCGATAGTTTCCGGGGTCCATTGTGGCACCACCTTTGTGGAGTGGGACCACTGTTGCTGTATGCCATTCCTTGGCTACATATCCTGTAGTAAGGCTGAGATTGAACAGTGACTTTATGTGAGGGTTCAGTTCTTCTTGGAGTTTGTGTAAGACGCAGCCCGGGACACCGTCCGGTCCCATTGATGCTGTGTTTTTTGCTTTGGAGAGGGCAGCTCTCACCTGTGCATCTGTGATGTCAGGGAGGCTACACTCTGTTGGGATAGACATTTGCTCTTTTGGGGGGGGGAGAAGTTTGCACTGAACCTGTCTGCCAGGATGTTGGCAATGTCTGTGGGTTCAGTGTATTTTTTGTCATTTTGAACTAACTCAGAGCATATCTGGGAGTTGCCACCCAGGTTCCTGACATAACTAAAGAAGGCCTTGTGATTATCTTTAGCATCTTGTGCAATTTTTCTTTCAAAGCTGGCCTTAGATGATTTTATGAGGGATCGTAGTTTCTTGCTAGTACTGATCAGAGATGCCTTCCCTTTTTGGGATTTTGCTCTATCATGTAGTAGCTTCTTCCTTCTGTTGTATAGCTTATTTATGGCTGGGGTCCACCAGGCAGGTCTCCTGCCTTTGGAGGAATGAGTCTTGGTTTTATTTGGGAAAGCATGATCCATGCATTCCTGTAGGTGTCCATAGAAAGCATTTGTAAAGGATTCTGCAGTTTGGGCCGTATTTTCCACTGGCCCGGGGGCTTTGAAGGATTCCACCTCGGTTTTGAGAAGTGTGAAGTTTGCTTTTGCTAAGTTCTTCACCGTGGTTTCCTTGGCTGGGGGTGGGGACAGGATATGGATGTCCAGTGAGATTAATTTATGGTCAGATCTTACCAATGAGGGGTATACCTCTGGTATGGAACATAGAGTCCCCATGTTGGTGATGATCAGATCCAATATGATTTTCCCTGTTGTGGGAATGGTGACCAGTTTTTCCATAGCATTTGAGTTTATAAATTCTAGGAACCATTGGGCGAGGGTGTTGGGGCTTGAGTAGTGCTCCCAGTCTATGTTTGGGAAGTTGAAGTCACCCAATATAATGGTGTTTAGAGAGATCTTCATATTCTCCAGTGTTCTCAGGAAAGCCGAGTGGGGTTCCTGAGTTTGGGAGGGTGGTCTGTTGCAGGCTACAAAGTGAAAGGCAGTTTTGCCCACTGTTAGTTGCACATGGATGGTCTCCGATGCTTCATGCAGTGCCACTAACCTGGAGGTATGGGTATCTTTGATGACTATGGATACTCCCCCTCCTTTTGTGGTTCGGTCTGAGTTTTGGGGCCTAAAAGCATAGTATGAGGTATAACCTGGTAGTGCTGGGGTGCTCTCAGGAGCCTTGAACCAGGTTTCTGTTACTGCACAGATATCGATATTCTCCATACTGAGGAGAGCCTCGAGTGCTTGCATCTTGAGGTTTAGACTTCTGGTGTTGAGTAGCATTACCCTTAGTTTCTTTTTCTCTGTGTTGTCTATGGAGATGGGTTTGTCTTTTGAGCCTTGCCTAAAAAAGGCACTATGGGGGTGGCAAGAGCCTTAGCCAGTATTCGAAAGCCCAGGGGTGACAGGTGCAAGCCGTCCCTAGTGAAGCAATGTGGCTTGTCGAGCATGTCATCCCAGGCTGACAGACACTGGATCCCCTTTGAATGACACCAATACTTTAGCCAATTGTTAAAATTGATAATTTTGTCTTTATACTGTGGCATCATTCTTGGTGAGGGTAAGATGCTACTCAAGGTCAGGGTCATACTGGCCTGGGCTACATGATCAGAGAGCTCCTCTATGGCTCTTTTCATACAGTCCAGGGAGGTACATCTCAGGTCATTCACACCAGCATGGACAATGACGGAGTCATGTTTGTACTTGCTTTGGAGTGACCTGAGTGTTTGTGTTATGTGGTGGATCCTGGCACCCGACAGGCAGCTTACAGTGACCTTCTCCTTGTTCAGCCTGGTGAGTGGGATGTCAGTGTGTCTGACAATAGAGTCACCTATTACAAGTGTATTGGGTGTGTTGTTTAGCCTTAAGGGCTGTGACTGTGTGGCACACTGACTTTGTGAACTATGTGATACGTGGGTATTGTTGTGGGGTAGCAGTTGCTTGGATGTCTGCTTTGGAGGTCCCTGCTGCTTGGGCAGATTTTTATTTGGAGCCTCTGAGTATGTTTTTGTGTGTTTATGTGTTTAGTTTTCTGTTGCGATAGGTCTATGTGGGACTGGATTTGTGCTGTGTGTGGTTACCTTCTCCTCCTGACTGACTGCACCAGTATTGGGGTGAGAGAGCTCAGCCTCCAGTTTGGCTATATAGTTGCATCTCTCACATATATTTGAGCTTGTTGGGAGGAGGAGAGGGTGGTCTGTGTAATTAAGGCAGTTGTAACATTGCCTCAAGATTCCCAGATTCACCAGCTGGACTGGAGAGTAAACCCAAAACTGACTTTTAGAGATGCCAGAGTAGTATAAGGAATTACTTTTTGACTGATCAAAAAGGACCAATAGTGAGCCAAGTACTTAAAGGGAGTATAAGAAGGTGTAGTGCTTTAGTTTATTAGTGCTTACTTATACGAGCAACTGCAGGGCTTTAGAATGAAAATAGAGTGCTTACTTTGAGATTTAGAAGACTTCTAAGGGAAAAAGTGAAGAGCAGACTTTGTGGAGCCGGGAATATTTTAAACCCATTTAAGCCGCGCTGCCCGATGCTGTGCTATGCGCAAAATCATGCAAAACCACACAAATGCAGGTTCTAAAGCAGGGAAACTGAAAGAGATAGGAATTGATCCAGAGCGGCCAATAAGCTACTAGTTGCAAGGCTGAGACCACTCCTCCAGGGACAGATAGGCTGCTCAATGCTCCCCACTCTCACTGGTGAACAGAGAAGCTTCCTCCTATCCAAGTAAGGATATGGGCAACACAGGAAACTATGCCACAGTCCGGAATTCAGCAAAACCTGAAATCTGGACTAATCTAGTTCAGCAAAGGGGGAAAAGAGAATTTTTTTTGTTTTTGTTTTTTTTTTTTTGTTTTTTTGTTTTTTTTGTTGTTGTTTTTTACAGGAAACAGCAGAAAAACACACAGAAAACACTGTAAATGCTATAAATAGGCTAGCACACTTTAGTGTGTAGCCTACAACAGTTATACAATACAAAGACGACTTAAATTGATATAAAACAAGTGCAAAAACTGTAAAAGGCAGAAGGAAAATGCAATTTAAACTTTTTAAAGCACAGATCAGTTAGAATTTACTTTTTAGGCGGGAAAAGGCAGTCGGAGCAAAAAAACAGAGAAAAAAATACTTAAATCTGGAAAAGTCTCTCTTGGGTCTCTCTGTTGCCTGTATCTCTCTGCAGGACACCACGAGGAGCTGTGCGAAGTTGTATACTGGTGCAAAGCCACGCAAATGCGGGTTTTAAAGCAGGGAAACTGAAGGAGATAGGAATTGACCCAAAACGATCAATAAGCTACTAGTTTCAGGGCTGAGACCACTCCTCCAGGGACAGATAGGCTGATCAAAGCTCCCCACTCTCACTGGTGAACAGAGAAGCTTCCTCCTATCCAAGTAAGGATATGGGCAACACAGGAAACTATACCACAGTCCGGAATTCAGCAAAACCTGAAATCTGGACCAATCTAGTTCGGCAAAGGCGGGAAAAGATAATTTTTTTTTTTTTTTTTCAGGAAACAGCAGAAAAACACACGGAAAACACTGAAAATGCTGTAAACAGGCTAGCACACTTTAGTGTGTAGCCTACAGCAGTTATACAATACAAAAATGATTTAAATTGATATAAAACAAGTGCAAAAACTGTAAAAAGCAGAAGGCAAATGCAATTTACACTTTTTGAAGCAAAGATCAGTTAGAAATTCACTTTTTAGGTGGGAAAAGGCAGTCAAAGAAGCTGTGGGTGGGGGGCTGGCATAATGGTTAAGGTGTTTACCTTACAAACACAAGGTACAGGGTTTGATTCTCACATGGGGTAATTGGCTAGGCTTAAAATAGCCCACAAGTGCAGTTCGGCTAGTGTTAATCTATGAACCTATAATTACAATGTATTTTGAAGTTTTGGATTCTCATGCAGTTGCATAAGCTACTTCTGTTTGAATGCTAAGGATGAAAAACAGGCATGTGCTGTTTACTACTACTGCTTTGTAAGAATTAATTGCTATTCCACTAGAATAGGTGGAAAATGATGCAATTTCTTTACAGCTTTACAAAGTAGGTAAAGTGACACTTTTTCTTACATGAATTTGAACTGTGGAAAAGCAACTTTACTATGCAATCCTGGATTTATATAATTTATTTCCATTGTAGCTGCTACCTTTTATTTTAGTAAAGGCTGAAAGATAGCTTTCTGACTGTAAAGCCATTGTCAATATCCTTGCTAAGAAATTTAGTTTTAATCTGACTCTACCACCTCCTCCTGCCATCTCCCACACCCCCCCCACAACAGTATTTAACATCCTTTCTGCACTGTTAAAGTCAAGAACAGTAATTCTAGAGAGTGTTCATGATATTCCCAGTGACTGAATGAAGTACTAAGTACCACCCATCCAAACCCGTCCGTCATTTCTTCAACTGGTGATGTTCCCAATGCATGGAGAAAAGCCATCATGGGTGCCAGCAGTGGAATGCTTGTGATGATGTTTAATTAGGTGCACACATCCCTCTTTTACTTAGGACCCTAATTCTAACATTGATAATTGTACCACAGTAGGACAGAGATCTGTGAGTGGTTTCTGCCAACACAGGATCCATATTTATATTGTATAGCTGAAGGAAGAAGAGAGAAATTCAAGGGTATGCAATTCCATACCCTTACCTTCCCCTGAATGACAGAAACCTGCAGTTAATGTCATGTTATTTTAGTTCTTCTGCTGGCAACATAGGTTCGTAGATTCATAGGTAATTATTAGGTTAACAATACTATGGGGGCCTTTTTATGCTTAGCCATGCTTCCCAAATGTATCTGAGAAGTTTTGTTATCCTAAGGTCACTTTAAGTGGCATATAAAGACTTAGAAATGGGTGGTCAACCATTCACAGGCTACCTCTGTCTACTACAGGCATAGGTGTCAAGACAACAAGTGCATTTCCAGTTTCCCATTCACTGATCCAAGTTATGCTTAAATTAGGTTTGGGAAGAGCACATGGATGGAAAACCTATTGCAGAGAATGGGGCAGTCTTTTTGACACATATATTTTACTTCAACATGTCCTACTTGTGTTGCAGACAAGGTTTAGGTCTGTTGATTGCGTAATTCTAATGTCATTTGTTTTGCAGAATGTGCAAATATTCCATCAGAGTGGGATCAGAGATTGCTTTGTAGGACAGGCAAACATTACCTCTTAGCAGTCTGTAGAATACCAAGTATATGGATAAACTTTGAAGTCCTTGTTGGCCTTGTTGTTTATGCCTTGTATTCTTTTTGTGAGGAACCTCTGTGGATACTCCAGCTGTTGCATGTGGATGGTCAGGTACATACTGGAGGGGGTGCTGTACTCAATGATTGGACTGATGAAGGCTGAGTGTAGTGGAGCAATGGCATCCTTGGACATAGGTGCCATATCCTTGCATATAATTTTCACAGCATAGAAATATTTCCTCACTACCACAGACACACAATGGTCAAAGGCTAGGCTACTATCTACATATATTCCCAAATCTCTGACCACAGGGTCTCCTGCAAGGGGGGTGTATTATCAATGTGTTTCTAGGGGTAGCCATCTTCCTAAAGGATACTTATTATTTATTTATTTATTTATTTATTATTTATTTATATTTGTTTACCAGGGTAGTTCACTGATCTCAGTGGTCCATTTGTAGGTGCAGCCCATGTGAACAGGATCACATAAGAAATGGACAAAACATATTTACAGATACAAGGATATACTTATTATACATTTCTTGGGACTGAGTTTTAGACTGTGGCTCTAGCACCAGTTAGTAGTCTACGTTAGGACTTCTTGGAGGGTATTTCTGTCTTTATGGGATTATATGACTGACATAGTTTGTAATCATCTGCTAGCTTGGTCAGACAGAGGTCCTTGATGTTGGACTTGACTTTAGAAAGATAGATGCCAAAAAGGAGCAGCCACTCCAATGAGCCTCGAGGGACTCCACTAGTGACTGGACTCTGTACTCTTTGTGAAGGTAGACTCTCCTATTCTAACTTCTTGGGCTCTATCTGTGAGGCAACTAGCTATCCAGTGGGTGACATAGGGGTTTGTACTTAATTTCATGGGTTTGTCTACAATGCCTGAGTGGGGTTTTGTGTCAAATACTTTGGCCAGGTCCAGCTAGGAGGTATGCACTGTTTTGCTCTACTCAGTTGTTTTGGTGACCATATTTTACTTTACACCGTTAGAAGCTTTTTTTTTTTCTGTCTGCAACATCCATGCAATAGTCTGCAAGGTCCTCACAGCACAGTTCAAGATAATTACTCGTTTACAATCCACTGCAGCTTCTAAAATAGCATTCTTGCCTCTAAAGGCCAAGAGTCTGTCTCTAATGTGCATACGTTTCAAGGTTAGCTGATGGTTATTACAAAGTTCTATAAGGTCTTCCATATGTTTAGGTTCTGTGGAGCTTCTATGTTAACTTTAAGGGTACAAGACAGCAGGATGTTCACTCTGAAGGCATCTGAAGATACATTTATTTTCAACATCTCTTTAAAGCCTTCTTCTGGACCTTTTTTCTATTTAATTTGTATTTATTTATTTATTTATTCTCATTTGTTTTGTTTTTGTTAAAAGCAGACTCTACATCTACCTAACAGTGATAGCGGTATACCTTCTAATACGTATTCCCCAGTGTCAATTGGTTGAAGTTTCAACTAGATTAAAAAAATGTTTTACGTTTCAACCCAATGAAAAGTTTAATTTATTTTTGGTATGCAGGAGGTCAATTCCTCCTGCATCCAATATGACAGACATTTCTCTTTATGCATTCCTGACCTAAATATTTTAACAGCATGGTTGCATCATATACCCTCCTGCATATTAGCATGTACCCTCCTCCACATTATCATGTACATACACGTTATCTCTCCTTCCCGTTCAAATGTCATTACCCACACAGTAACCATTAAAGGAACAGGAAACTGTGGAAACTCTAATGCAGTCAATGTTGAGGAGTGATAGGCCAGTGAGTGTCCATATGACAAAACAACAGATGACACAGGATGAAATTGAAGAGAATGTGCCACAAGAAGATACTATAGAACTTTCTGTAGAATGCCCGCAGGAAATGGAAAAAAAGGGATGTGCCTTCAGTATGGAAAAAAAAGGAGTTAAGAGAAGACTTGCTTGCTTTAATAGACAAAGACAGATATATCAAGATCAAAGAGAGAAATAGAGTGCAGAAGGTTAATAAAACCCCAAAAGTCAGAAGCTTGATAAAACAAATGAACACAGTAATTAGGACTTGTCCATAGACAGCCATTCGATATAACAGAAGTAAACAGAATATATTGCTGTGCTGCTAAATTAATAACTGATAAAATTCTACCACAGGAACATAGGGTAGTTAGGGAAAAGGGGGGGGGGGTGGCAAAAGTGAATACCATAATGGAAATATCGAATAGAGAAAACTAAAAAGCAGCTAAGACAATAAGTGTCATTGTTAGAAGATTATAGAAGAGGGAACAGATCAACAACAATATTAAGAAAGATGGATGTGATAAAAGCAATGTGCAGTATTAGAACAGACCAGGATCTATTATGCACTTTTGGAGATAAACTAAAAATTTCAAAACAGGCGGAAAGTCTCAGAAGATACAAAGATAAATATAAGGGAAAAGCACAAAATAAGCAATTTACTGATGGCCCAAAAAAGTTTTATAGGGAATTGGGAAATAAGGTAAATGGAATTGATAGATGACCGAAAAAAGAGGAAGTGGATACATTTTGGAGAAGTATCTGTGAAGATCCTGTGGAACATAACAAATATGCTAAATGGACAGAAGAAGTAAAAGAAAGAATAAGAAGTTTAAAGGTACAGGATATGAAATGGGATGAAATAACAACCAGAGAGACTGAAACAAAGTTGAGAAAAGCCTTTAATTGGAAAACCCCAAGCCAAGATGCAGTACCTAACTTTTGGCTTAAAGTATTAACTTCTTTACACAAGGATCTAGCCATGAGTAAGTACTATTTATATGCACACCCCAAACAGACACTGTGCTGGTTAACAACAGGAAAAACAATGCTCTTACTTAAGAGTGAACCTGCAAGCTACCCTAAAAATTATGGAACAATAACTTGTCCTCCGACGATATATAAACTATACACTGGGATTGACACCGACAGAGTTTATAGTCATTTAGAAGAAAACTCAATTATGGCAGTAGAACAAAAGGGCAATAAAGGAAAGTTATATGGAACAAAGGATCATTTGTTGTTAAATAAAGTTATAGTGGAGAACTGTAAAAAAGAGAAGAATCTAAGTATGGCATGGACTGACTATAAAAAAGCATTTGATAGTATCCCACATTCATGGATAAAAGAGTGCTTAAAAATGTATAAGGTACATCCTACACTGATTGATTACATTACAGTAACCATGAAACAGTGGCAGACCACTTTGCAATTAAGCCATGAAAAAGGACAGATTATTATCCCAGGGGTAAAAATCCAAAGGGGGATATTTCAGGTTGACTCCCTGTCACTGTTGCTATTTTGCCTTGCCATTAATCCATTAAGGTGTTTACTTAACAGCTTAGGTCATGGCTATAATTTGGCTTCTAGAAAACAACAAAGTCTAATGACTTCTCATCTTCTCTTTGTCGATGATTTAAAACTGTATAGCTGATCATATGAGGAACTGAAAGCACAGCTGCAGGTTATCAAAACTTTTTCAGATGATATTGGAATGTCATTTGGTCTTGATAAATGTGCAAAAACAACCTTTAAAAAATGAAAATTACAGCACCAGGAAAACATCAGTTTGGGACAATAATGTGATATAAAAGAACTTGAGCAAGAGGGGGTGTATAAATACTTGGCAATTGATGAAGGATCAGCAATAAAATATGAACAAATGTGAATAAAGCTTAGTAAGGGGTACTTTAGAAGACATTGACACCTAGGAACAAGATCCAAGCTATAAATCAATTTACCCTTCCTGTCCTAACTTATAGTTTTGGAGTGACTGACTGGCCCCAAAAAGTGTTGGATAGATTGGGTATTAAAACAAGAAGGATGCTTCATGCTCCCCAAATGATTTATAAACATCAGTGTATACCAACATTATATATTCCCCTTTCTGAAGGAGGGATAGGCCTCCTTGAAATTGATTACATGTATAGATCTACAATCGTGGGACTCCACACATATTTAATGACCTCACAACATCCAAATGTGGTGAAAGTTTTGAAACATGAGGAGAATAAATCTAAGATGACATTTCTGCTTAATTTAGCAGAAGCATATCGATGTTAAGCAGGAATGGAAATCAAACCAGAAGTGGATAAAAACAAGGCAACAACTGAATGTGCTAAAAAAACAAAAGAAAGAATATAAGGTGAAGGACCAGATGAGAAGGCAAGAAATGTGGAAAAAACATAAATATAGTTGCAAGTATAGAAAACTTCTGGAAGAGCCTCATGTTGATCAAGAACAAATGCAGGAATGGTTAAGGAGAGGTGAATTTACATAGAGAAATGAAAGGTTAATATTGGTAGCCCAAGATAGTAGGCTACATACATGCTGGTTTACTAAGTCTATTGAACATGTGGGAGAAACAGATATATGTAGGTTTTGTGGAACCAAATTGGAAACAGTCACATACCTTATTGCTGGTTGCGACTTTCTAATGCCAGAGGGATTGTATACTGAAAGGCATAATAACGTGGTGAGATTGTTACACTGGAGATTGTGCAAACATTATGGTATTGAAGTGGCTGAAAAACACTGGAAACATGAGGCACAGAGAATTATAGAAAATGATGAAGTTTACATCACATAGTATCACCCTATACCAACAGTCCAAAAGATAGTTGCTAGAAAACTGAATATAGTGGTCCAAGAAAAGAAGACAAAAGTAGCATTGATAATTGAAAGCGTCATACCTAGTGACTACACTGTCTTGCATACAGAGAGACACAAAGTCATAAAATACCTCGATCTGCAGGCAGAAATGAGAGGCATGTGGAAGAAGGATACCCAGAAAGTTCCAATAGCAGTAGGAGCAAATGGTCTTATAAAAAAGAATTTACAATCATATTTAGATATGTTACCAATTCATGTAACAGCGTACGAATTGCTGAAGGATTACTTGTTTACAATCTGGGCACATTGCGGGTGCTGCGAAGAGCACTTTTGGCTAACATCAAAGATTGAAACAATACTAATTTCATGAACTTTAATCATACTTTGACTTAGGAATGGTGTCCATTCCTGTCATTGTATTAGAAACTCAAAAAACTTGGAGAAATTAAAAACAGCAGTAACCATTTACATCTACTGTACTGTACTCACATTTCTAGCTGCCCTACAATGCCCACCGTATCATCCTGTTTATCACTAAAGCTCACATTAACCTACAATACCTCTGTAAATAAAATTCTGTATATCTTGATATTAGGTAGAATCCACCTTTGTTATACAAGCTTCTAGTATGTTATTAAAATGCTTTTGAATGCTGCATTTTATATTAGATAGACTCCTGCTTTTTCAGACAGATGTCTTCAATGCTGCCATAAGGTTTTTTCATGTTTAATATTATATTGTTCTCCTCATCAGTACTGCAAACTACCTTGTATACCATTATACTTGTCCTCCCTTTTAGTGGGCTGAGCCTGAAAACAGTCCACCTGGATCAGTGCTCACAAATCAACAAATAGATAGATAGATAGATAGATAGATAGATAGATAGATAGATAGATACATGGATCTACTTCACTTACCTGAACGGCCACTTCACCGACTTTCACTTTGCTGAGATGAAAGGACCAACAAACCCGGAAGACCGACACCTGGAAAACTGACTTACCACTCCAGGTAAGTAACCACTTGGCCATCCTGAAAAAAAAATGAACAAAACTAAACCCACCCACAACCCCCCACAACTAAATATACAAACTCTAAAATCACACTACCGTGGGGGATAAGGTGCAAAGTTGAGCAGGATGGCCAAGCGGTTACTTACTTGGAGTGGTAAGTCAGTGTTCTGGATGTCTGTCTTCTGCGTTTGTAGGTCCTTTGGTCTCGGCAAAGTAAAAGTTGAGTAAATGAAATGGTCTACTAAAGTAGACCCACATACATACATACATAAATAAATTATTGCTACATTAATAATATTATAATAATATTATTAATATCAATAATAATCAATATATTATTACAACAACCCTACTGACCTCCACTCCTTGACTCAAATCTCATTTAACACCATTGAACATTGGCTAATCCATAACCAACTTATCCTTAACTCAAAGAAAACCAAGCTACTCCTCTTTCTTCCAAAATCAATGGCCAATCTTAGAACATCATTCTCTATCTCTTCCCTAGATAATACAACAATTCATGCAGATTCTCATACCAAACTGCTGGTGGTCATTATTGATGATTAACTGAAATTTGGCATTCACATACAACAGTCCATAAAAAAGACCAACCAAAAACTTGGACTGTTGTACAGAAACAAAAAATTCTTGCCTATTGCTTGTAGGACCTCCCTTGCCCAAACCTACCTCCTCCCTTGCCTTCTCCATGCCTCCCCAATTCGTATTCACCTCCAAGCAAACCTTTTAACTAAACTCAATCAGACATATAACCACATAGCTAGATTTGCCAGTAACCTACCATACAAATTTCACTATTGCATTGCCCTCAAACAACTTCGATGGCTTGAATTCCCTCAACTTCTACTACTATCTCAGCTTCAAACAACACATTCCATATTGTATAAACCTGCAAATTGCCCGGCCCTATCTAACCTCTTATCCCATTACAAACCCTCTCAACCTCTCCGCAGTACTGACCAAAATCTGATGGACACCTACAGACCCAATAAAACCATAGGCAAATTACTTTACAAATGCTCTATGTCTCAAACTTGGAACAAGTTCCCTAATCATCTACGCTCTATCCACTCTCCCAACATTTTTAAAAGAGAACTAAAGAGTTACCTGGCCAACTCTCCATCTTGTATCTGTCATCACCCCATCTAACTATATTTCTTCTTCTTCTTTCAGCATTACAACTGCTATATCACATATATTTAACTCTGTAGATATCTGTATTGCATTTGTCTTTGATTTTAATGATTGTATTATTGCTATACATTTTTTGTAACTTTGTTTATTATATCGGAGCTTTTCTCCTCAGGTCTCCACTGAAAATGGGCCCCCAGCCCAGTGGACCAACCTGGTTAACAAAAGACAAATAAATAAATAATAAATAAATAAATAAGGTAAAATTAAAAGCTGTATTTATGACTTTCAGTCAGATTACCTTTTTGTTTTCAGGGGTACTTACTACTACATTCTTGTCTCTAGCAATCATTTCTAAGTTTTCACTTGACTCAGCCTTTCTTCTCTAAGTGTTTTGTGGATTCTATCTTTTAGACTCTTTTTTTCAGTACTCTTTTTTAATGTAATGAGCAAAATGACAGAGTCTGAATTTTTCTATAGAAATATCAAAGATGTTGAAACCTGAGTCAGGGAACTAAAAAAAATGTATTTTTTCACAAGTACACGCTGTATAATCTTCATGCATACTCCACTTTTTTCTTTTATAGTGGTGATTTGCTGCTTCTAATTATTAATGTAGATACTTTAATCCAATCCAGTGCTTCCTTTGGAACCTTTGATAGGTTCATGGATATTTACTAGGCCATTGATCCGTGAGGCTCTTTAGAAGCCTATCCACATATTCCAAAAATGTTTTAAGTCCTTATAGTTTATGTAGGCATAACCAGAGATTAGCAGAGCATTTGTATGTTACCCCTATCAGTGAATGATAAGGGTGCTAAACCAGGGGTGAATCTGCTATTACCCATCCATTTTTGAATAATTTTGTAAGAGAAACAAGTTGCCTTATGTAGAGAGGAAGATGATTCTAAAAAAGTGGTATTCTCTGTGATACATATCGATCCATCGAATATGATTTATTTATGTTGCAAAAGAGATTTAGATCTCTTGACCAGGTGTTTATGCCCCACTGAACTTGTAAATGTGAGGAGATCTGAGAGGATGCAGTCCATTGAGGCTCCATGTGTGAAGCAAAGATTGCCCATCAGTAGCCTGTATGACAGTGAGAAGAGGGATGAGGCTTTGAGACTTGTTATTCTATATTTAACTCTTAGCCTAGGGGGTTTCTCTCTGCTTTAAATGTTAGCCACATAGCTGGGAATTTATTTTCTCCTCAATATCTGAGTGGTTTGGCTGGCTACAATCAACGGTATTAGAAGCTGAAGTTAAGTACAAACTTGCAGTTTTAAAGATAGTACTGTATGTTATTTTCTGTCTATTTAATTGTTTGACTTAATTTTGCCTGACTGAAATATTTTTTTGCCTGACTGAATTATTTTATATATTTTCTGGCATTGCTTTCTGTTCTCATCTGTCGTGAAACTGGTACCCCCTCACACCCTATTCTTGTTTTGTTGTTATAGTTGGTGGCTTTGCAGTTGCCTGCCCCTACTGTAAATTTGATCTTCCCAGTCTAGTGTTCACCCTACTTAATACAGAGAGAACATTTGAGAAGGCCAACCCACTTCCTCTCTCCTTGCACTTAACTAAAAAAAATTGCACTTTATTCATCTGCTTTAACTGTATTTGTGTTTCTTCCTACTTTATTACTTTATTTTGCTTTTGCCTCTTCTTAAAAGTACTGAGTTATATTTATTCTGCTGCATTTATTACTGCTTGATAACAGCCATATTAAATTGCAACTGTTATTCTAAGCCTATTGGTTTAAGCACTTGGGCTTCAGACCATTTGTTTTACATTAAGAAGGTTTGTGGTCTGCACTGTTAATGCAGGACAGGTAGCTTACATCCTTCTAAGTAGGGAAATGCTGATTGAAGACTCAGTGTCTGTTATTCTAAAAGTGTATTAGTTTACGTTTAAGTACTTGGGCTTCAGGCCAGTTATTTTACATTAAGAAGGTTTGTGGTCTGCACTCTTGTGGGAGGAGAGGCTAGATTCTGCCCTTTTGAGTTGGGAATTTCTGGTTAAAGGCTTATTGCACCTGCTTATTTGAACTGTTTCATTCTGAAATTGGTGTGCCTTGTTTGCTGTAAGATAGACTATATTCAGGCCTGCTGAAGCTAGCTTTATTTGTATAACTTGAGCACTAATCCAGGCCATCTTTTTTGGAGAAGGTTTCCCTGCACCCTAGTGTCAGGAGTGTGCAGTTAGAACTTGTCTAATTGAAGACTGATGGAACAGGGCTCAGTTTTGAGCTTTTTTAATGGTTAATTTGGGTAATTTGTTTAAATCAGTTTGCTCGTTTTCTATTGTTATAAAAAAATTGCACTTTATTCATCTGCTTTTACTGCATTTGTGTTTCTTCCTACTTTATTACTTTATTTTGCTTTTGCTGTCTGTTCTTAAAAGTACTTAATTGGATTTATTCTGCTGCATTTATTACTGCTTGGTAGCAGCCAGATTAAATTGTCACTGTTGTTCTAAGCCTTTGGTTTAAACACGTGGGCTTCAGACCAGTTGTTTTACATTAAGAAGGTTTTTGGTCTTCACTATTGTAGCAGAACAGGTAGCTTGCAACCTTCTAAGTTGGGAGTTGCTGATTGAAGGATTATTGTCTGTTATTCTAAAAGTGTATTAGTTCTGGTTTAAGCACCTGGGCTTAGGGCCAGTTATTTTACATTAAGAAGGTGCGGTCTGCACTCTTGTGGGAGAAGATGGTAGATTCTGCCCTTCTGAGCTGGAAGTTTCTGGATAAAGGCTTATCGTGCCTGCTTATTTGAACAGTTTCTTTCTGAAATTGGTACACCTTGTTTACTGTAGCACAAGACTAGATTCAGGCCT
This sequence comes from Protopterus annectens, assembly GCF_019279795.1. Taxonomy (NCBI): domain Eukaryota; kingdom Metazoa; phylum Chordata; order Ceratodontiformes; family Protopteridae; genus Protopterus; species Protopterus annectens. The sequence continues at coordinate 1,428,292,727 of NC_056726.1, forward strand.
GCTGAATTGAGTTTGTTTGTATAACTCAATGTTTGTATAGCTCAAATTCTAAACCTACCACCCTAGAACAAAACAAAGAAAAAAAACTAAGGGTAATGCTGCTCAATGCCAGAAGTCTCAACCTCAAGATGCACGCACTCGAGGCCCTTCTCAGTATGGAGAACATCGATGTCTGTGCTGTGACAGAAACCTGGTTCAAGGCTCCTGAGAGCACCCCAGCACTATCAGGTTTTACCTCATATCATGCGTTCCGGCCCCAAAACCCAGACAATACCAAGAAAGGAGGAGGGGTATCCATATTCATCAAGGACTCCCACACCTCAAGATTGGTGGCATCGCACGATGCATTGGAAACCATCCAGGTGCAATTAACCATAGGCAAGATTGCTCTGCAATTTGTAGCATGTTACAGGCCACCCTTGCAAACTCAGGAACCTCATATGGCCTTCCTGAAAACACTGGAGGGGATAAATGTATCTCCGAACACCATCATACTAGGTGACTTCAACTACCCTAATATAGACTGGGAACACTACTCAAGCCCAAACACTCTAGCCGAAAAGTTCCTGGAATTCATAAACTCAAATGCCATGGAACAACTAGTCACCATCCCCACAAGAGGAGAAAACATACTTGATCTCATCATCACGAACATAGGAGCACAATGTTCAACACCGGAAGTATACCCCTCACTGGTGAGATCTGATCACAAACTAATCTCGCTGGAGGTCCTCATCCCGCCCCCACCCAAAATGAAAAAGACCACAGTAAAGAACTTCTCGAAAGCCGACTTCACACTTCTAAAGACTAGTGTGGTCTCCTTTAAGGCCCCTGAGCCGGCGGTTAACATTACTGAAACCACTGAATCACTTACAAATGCCTTCTACCAGCACCTGCAGGGCTGCATGGATCAGGCAATCCCAAGCAAAACAAAGACTCTTTGTACCAAAGGCAAGCATCCAGTCTGGTGGACCCCAGCCATAAACAAACTCTACAACAAAAGGAGAAAGCTACTACAAGATAGAGCAAAATCCTTAAAAGGTAAGACACCGCTGATCACTATAAGTAAAAAGCTAAGAGCTCTCATAAAATCATCCAAAGCTAATTTTGAGAAAAAAAATAGCTAAGGACTCTAAAGACAACCATAAGGCATTCTTTAGCTATGTCAGAAACCTAGGAGGAAACTCCCAGATATGCTCAGAATTAGTTCAAAATGATGTGAAGATTACTGATCCTACAGACATTGCCAACATACTGGCTGACAGGTTCAGTGCAAACTTCACCCCCCCCCTAAAGGAGAGATATCTATACCAAATGATTGTAGCCCCCCAAACATCTCTAACGTCCAGGTGAGAACTGCTCTCTCCAAGGCAAAGAACACAGCATCCATGGGACCTGATGGTGTCCCCGGCTGTGTGCTCCATGAACTCAACGAGGAATTAAACCCACAGTTAGGACAGCTGTTTAATCTTAGTCTCACCTCCGGATACGTACCCAGAGAGTGGCGCACAGCGACTGTGGTCCCACTCCACAAAGGCGGTGCCTCCACCGACCCTGGAAATTACCGTCCCATTAGCTTGACAAGCCTTATCTGCAAAGCCATGGAGAGGATCATAATGGATCTCATAAATAAAGACATAGGGAACTTGCAGACTTTGGATCCAACCCAGTTTGGCTTTGTCAAAGGCAGATCATGCCTTTTAAACTTGGTTGACTTTTTCGAAACAGTCACCAAGGCAATTGACGAGGGAAAGGCAGTCCATACAGCCTACCTAGGCCTGGCAAAGGCTTTTGATACAATACCTCACTCGGGTATCATTGAAAAACTCATCAACTTAAATGTAAACCCATACATTACAAGATGGGTTGCAAACTGGCTGAGTGACAGAACCCACAGGGTCAGAGTTGCTGGCGCCATGTCAGACTCAAAGCCTGTCACAAGTGGTGTCCCACAGGGCTCAGTCCTGGGCCCACTCTTGTTTGGCATCTACTTTTCTGAAGTACAAGCAAACACAGGAGGGTTATGGCTGACAAAGTTTGTAGATGACTGCAAACTGGGCGCCGTAGTTGAAAACACATCCAACACAGATATCCTTCAGAAGGGTCTCACAGAAACGGATAACTGGTGCCAGAGCCATGGCCTAAAGTTAAATGCCAAGAAATGCATAGTCATACCCTTCGGGAAAAATAAGGTTATCCCTAGCTACCATATAGGTGGCAATCCCCTGAACACAGAAGAAGTTATTAGGTACCTGGGAACCCAAGTTGACAGTAGCCTATCATTCGACACTCATATTGCTAAAGTAGTCAGGAAGACCTTCTACATTGCCCACCTTATCATGAAGGGATTCACATCTAGATCAAGGGAAGTCATAGTCTCCCTATACTCATCACTCATCAGACCAATGATCGAGTACAATGCCCCATTCGGAATGTATCTGACCCGGCACTTGCAGCAGCTGGAGAGGCCACAAAAGTTCCTCACCAAAAGGATAAAGGGTCTCAAAAATCTGTCTTATGCTGCCCAACTGAAAGAACTCCAGTTATATTCAGTTGCTTACCGCTTGCTCAGAGGTGACCTATGCCTGACATACAAGGCCATGTCAAACCCAGATTTGATGAACATGCTTCATCTCAAAAATCTAGATCCCTCAGAGCCACAAGGCGGGAGACTTAAACCTCAACACGGTTATTAATAGGACGTGCTGGAGGGATAGATTCATCACCCAAAGACTCCCTATGCTGTGGAACAAAATCCCGGTTTATGTGAGGCAGAGCATCTCGCTGGCCTTGTTCAAGAGGAATCTTGACCAATGGATGGGAGATCGCAGATACACCCCAGGGGTTACCTCAGTGTCACTGCTCGACAGAGGCACAGCAAAATAATGGGCATAGTTTCTCCAAACTAAAGGGGTGGCGTAAGCCACAAAACTATGGGCTAGGCTTATAAATGCCCTCGGGCAGATAGCCTAGTATGAACCTATGAACCTATGAACCTATGAACCTATGAACGTGAGTACTAATCCAGGCCATCTTTTTATGGAGAAGGTTCCCCTGCACCCGAGTGGCAGGAGTGTGCAGTTAGAACTTGTCTGATCAAAGACTGCTGGAATGGGGCTCAGTTTTTAGCTTTTTATTGGTTAATTGGTTAATTTGTTCAAATCAGTTTGCTCATTTGCTACTGTTTTATTAAAAAAATACACTTTATGCATCGCCGCTTAGCTAGGGTTAAAATATTCCCAGTGTCATAAAGTCTGCTCTTCAAATTTCCCTTAGAAATAGCCAGTTTTTTTTTAGTTTTAGCACTCAAATCTGTTTTGTTGAGCTCAGCACTTGTTCAGAACTCATTGTAAGCACTAAATAAGCTACAAATTACTACAGCAATCAGCTTTCCTCTCTTGTCTAGAGGAAAACAGTCTTTAGTACTTAATAAATAAGCACCAATTCTGGCATGTCTATGGGTCAGCTCCTGATGTCTTCTCCTGTCTACCTGATGAATCTAGGCATCTTGGGGCAATGTAGCAATTGCCTCATGTACACAGACAACCCTCTCCTCCTACCACCCAGCACTACAACCTGTGAGAGATGCACTTATATAGCCAAACTGGAAGCAAAGCTCTCTTCACCCAAGACTGGACTAGACAGTCAAGAGGAAAGGGTAAACACTTGCACCACACCATACTCATCACATAGTCCCTCAAAACCTACACCACCAAAACACACACATAGAAATACAAAACACACACACCTACATTCACGGAGGCTCTCAATAAATATCTGCCCAAGCAACAGAGACCTCCAAAGCAGAAATGCAAGCAACCTCCACCCCCAACACAACCCAAATGACACATAGCCCAAAAACTCAGTGTGCCACCCAACCACAGCCCATACGTCCTAACAATGTACCCGACACTCTAGTCATAGGTCACTCTATAGTCAGGCACACTGATGGTCCATTCACCAGGCTAAACAAGGAGAAAGTTACTGTCAGCTGCCTGTCGGGTGCCAGGATCTGCAACATAATGCACACACTCAGGTCACTGCACAACATGTACAAATATGACTCTGTCATTGTCCATGTTGGCGTGAATAACCTGAGATGTACCTCCATGGACTACATGAAAAGAGACATGGAGGAGCTCTCCGATCTTGTAACCAAGGCATGTATGACCCTAGCCCTGAGTAGCATCCTGCCATCACCCAGCATGATACCATAGTACAAGGACAAAATGATTGACTTCAACAATTGGCTAAGCTTCTGGTGTCATTCTAAGGGGATCCAGTATCTGTCTGCCTGGGATGACATGATCAACAGACCATGATGCTTTGCCAGAGATAGCCTGCACCTGTCGCCCTTGGGATTCTGGATACTGGCAAAGGGTCTTGCCACCTCTATAGTGCCTTTTTTAGGCAAGGTTCAAATGACAAATTCACCACTGTAACAGATACAAGCAAGCAAAATCTGAGGGTAATGCTACTCAATGCCAGAGGTCTAAACCTCAAAATGCACTCACTCAAGGCACTCCTTAAAATGGAGAACATTGACATCTGTGCAGTGACAGGGACCTGGTTCAAGGTTCTAGAGAGCACCCTTGCATTACCAGGCAATAATTCATAACACACCTTTCGGCCACCTAACCTGGACCAAAACACTAAAGGCAGAGGTGTGTCCATATTCATTAAGGATATCCACACCTCCAGACTAGTTGCTCAGCATAATGCATCCGAGATTATCCAAGTGCAACTAACTCTGGGCAAGACCGCAATCCAAATTGTAGCTGGCTACAGATCCCCACCATGCCACAGGATTCCCACTCCTCATTTCATGATACACTGGAAAATATTAGGGTACAACCCAACACCCTAATAATGGGCAATTTCAACTACCCCACCATTAACTGGGAAAACAACGCATTTACCAACTCTTTTGCTCAACGTTTTCTGGAATTCATAAATTCCAGTGCCTTTGATCAATTTATCCACACCCACACCAGGGGGAGCAATATGCTAGACCTGGTCTTTACCAACATGGGTGACTGTTGTTCCACACCGGAGGTCAGTTCCTTATTGGTCAGATCTGACCACAAGCTATTCACCCTAGACATCCACATCCTGCCCCCACCCCTTCCCATTAGGGAAACCACCGTAAAAAATTTCTCCAAAGCCAACTTCACGCTTCTAAAGACAGAAGTGGCAAACTTCACGACACCCATCCAGATGACAATAGAGGTATGACTGCTAAATCCTACACAAATGCACTTTATAAGCACTTGCACGAGTGCATGGCACGTGCTATCCCTAACAGAATCAAGATGGTATCCTCCAAAAAAAGGAAGCCAATCTGGTGGTTCCCTGCCATAAACAAACTCAACAACAGATGAAAGAAATTGCCGCAAAAAAGAGAAAAATCCCATGATTGGAGGAACTCCCTGGTCAGCCTCAGTAAGAAGCTGAGATCCCTCATAAAATCCTCCAAAGCTAGTTACGAAAACAAAATTGCCACTGTTCCTAAAGACAACCACAAACCATTCTATAGCTATGTGAAGAATCTCAATGGCAACACTCAGATCTGCTCTGAGATACAGCACAATGGCACTAAATATACAGAACGTACTGATATTGCCAACATCCTGGCAGATAGGTTCAGTGCTAACTTTACCCCCCCACCCACCCACTAAAGGACCCATCTCTATACTGGAAGAATGCAAAGTTCCTGTAATCACAGCTGCACAGGTAAAAACCACACTCTCCAAAGCCAAGAACACAGCATCCATGGGGCCTGACAACATCCCAGGCTGTGTTCTACACGAACTATAGAACAAACTGGCACCCCACCTAAGTACCCCATTCAATCATAGCCTCACCTCAGGCTTTGTGCCCACTGAATGGTGCACAGTGATGGTTATTCCACTTCACAAAGAGGGATCCACCACAGAACCCGGGAACTACTGCCCCATTAGCCTGATGACCCTGGTCTGCAAGGCCATGGAATGTATCATCATGGAACTTATAAACAAAGACATTAGTAATCTCCAAACTCTGGACCCCACCCAGTTCAGGTTTGTAAAAGGCAAATCATGTCTCCTAAACCTGATAGACTTCTTTGAACCAGTCACCAAACCCATAGATGAGGGTAAGGTGGTTCACACTGCCAATCTAGATCTCGCCAAGGCTTTGGACACCATCCGCCACTCTTGAATTATAGATAAACTCACTAAACTAGGTATAAATACCTATGCCACAAAATGGGTTGTCAAATGGCTCACTGACAGAACCAACACTGTGAAAGTAGCAGACTCCAAATCCAACTTCAGACCAGTGACAAGTGGACTACCACAGGATTCAGTCCTGGGTCCTCTCCTGTTTGGTATGTCAATATGTACTTCTCTGAAGTACAGGCTAACACAGATGATCTTTGGTTAATGAAGTTCACAGATGACTGCAAACTAGGAGCCATAATCAAAACTCCTAACGATGTGGACATCCTACAAAAGGGCCTCATTGAGACAGATGCCTGGTGTCAAAGCCATGGCCTCAGGCTCAATGCCAAAAAGTGCATTGTCATCAGTTCTGGTAAAAACTCTATACCTATGATCTACCACATAGGCGGTAGTCTACTTAACACCAAAAGTGTGATAAGAGACCTTGGGACACAGGTGGACAATGGTCTCTCCTTTGATAATCACATCACCACAGTAATCAGGAACTTCTTTTACATGGTACACCTCATTACAAAATGTTTCTCATCCAGGAAAAAAGAGGTAATTGTTCCCCTCTAATCATCACTCATTAGACCCATTATAGACTACAGTGTCCCTTTTGGTATGTACCTCACAAGGCATCTACAACAACTGGATAGGCCACAGAAATACCTCACAAAGAGGATTACCAGCCTCAAAAAGATGCCCTATGCAGACAGCCTAAAAAAACTCCAGCTTTACTCCGTCACATATTGCCTACTCAGATGTGATCTCTGCCTAACATACAAAGCTAAGTCAAACCTAGAGCTGTTGGACATGCTCCACTTAATGAATTCCCAGTCTCTCCAAGCTACCCGCTTTAGGGACCTAAACCTTGTCACCACAATAAACAGAACATGCTGAAGGGATAGATTCCTGTCCCAGAGACTTCCCATACTCTGGAACAAACTACCTATCTATAATAATCAAACCTCCTCTTTAGCACTCTTCAAGAAAAATCTTGATGATTGAATGGGAATAGGAAATTCACCCCAGAGATCGCTTCTGCGGCTCTGCTTAACAGGGGCACAGGAAAATAATTTTCTTGGGTGGCAAAGGCCTGGGTGCCTGTTTGGCTAGTCTTATATAGGCCCTAGGGCCAATAGCCTAGTACCTACTTATGAACCTATGAACCTATGAGATGGTCTGTATAGCTTTTATGATTTAAGCTCATGATTTTCTTAGTAAGAAAGCACTGTGAATGTCCAAGTTGAGCCAAATGTTGAACAGGTATATAACTGAAGGGCATTATAGGTTCCTAGGTAAGTAATAGGCTAGCTGCCCTTGCAGGCCATTTTAAACCTAGCCAGTTTCCCTTTCTGTGCTCAAAATAACCTATACGATGTGTTTATAGATGGGTCTTACCCATCTTCTGGTCAATAATTATGTATTACCCCTAATAAGAATAACTGGGATCATACTATAGATAATTTAATGGGACCTACGCATGAGATAAAGCATTTAGGAGCTACATCTGCCCATTGGTCATACAGGGAACACTCATGGGGTTAATTTTCTATTTCCCATACATAGATTTCAGTTTCTGTTGAAAATGGACAGGGATGAACTTTGTTTTGTGTGAATGGGGAGTCTGCTCCATAGCAGCAGTATCCTCTGTGAAATGCACCTGTTCCTCCAAACCATTATATCAGTGTTGTAGAAGAGGTTTAAATCCCCAGATTGAGTATTTATGATGCCATTTGACTTGTTGATGTTCAGTAAATCCATCAGTAATGGTTCACAGGATGCCTTGTATGCCAAAAACAGGTCAACTCTTAGCAGTCAGAAGGATACTGAGTATAATCGCAGGTCTTTTGAGTATCCTTTTAATAAGCTATCTCTGTGGGTGTTCCAATTGTTGCATATGTCTGGATAGATACATGCCAAAGGGGACATTATATTCGATGACTGGTCTAATGATGGCTGAGTAAAGGGGACAATGCCATTCATAGATCTAGACAAATCCCTTTGTTTTATGGTGTGCAGTATAGAAGGACTTTTTTACAACAACAGTCATATGTTGGTCAAAAGCTAGGTCACTGTCCGCATAAGTTCCCAAATCCCAAACAACTAGGTCAACTCTTAGGGGTGTATTGTCAATGTGGTAGATCACTTCCTAAAGTAAGGTATATTCAATGATCAGCCTGATGAGTGTGGAATACAGTGGAATGATAACTTCCCTGCAACTGGATCCTATACCCTTAGTTATAAGTGTGCAATGAAAAAGCACTTTCTTACAATAGTGGATATGTGGTGACTGAAGAGCACTTCTTTGCCTACATAGGTTCCCTGGTCCCTAACTTCTAGATTGATTTTCAGGGGCATATTGTCACTGTGATAATTAGTAGGAATTATTTACTTAATGAGGATACTGTTATACATTTCTTGGCATTCAGTTTTAGTCCATGGTTTTGAATCCAGGTGTTGGTTTGAGGAAAGTACTCTTGGAGCATTTTAGTGTCCTCTGGGGAGTTTATGATGGCAACAAGTTTATAGTGATCTATAAGCTTCTTCAGTCATAAAGCCTTAACAATAGCTTTGTCCTCCAAGAAGTAAACTTCAAAAATGAGATGCTTAAGGACTGAAACCTGAGTTACATCACAGGTGACAGGTTCTTTGCGGGAGATAGAGCAGTCCACCCTAATTTCCTGGATTGTATTTGTTTGATAATTTGCTACTAAGCCAGTTATACAGGGATTAACAAATAGCCGGGACAGATTATCTACTATACCTGAATGTGGGATGGTGTTGAAGATATCTATGACATCCAGATATGCAGTGTGCACTGATTTGCCCTTATACATTGCTTTAGTGACGTTCTCTAAGAAGTCAAACAGATTAAAAAGACAGGATCTGCCCTTAACAAATCCAAACAGGTTTGGGCCAAAGTCTGTACATTACCGTTGTCCTTATTTATTAATTCCATAAGTATCCTTTTCTCTGTCTTACATATGAGTCAGGTCAACCATATGGGACCCCCAATATCCCAGGTCCATTGATGTCCCATCTTTGTGCAAAGAATGACAGTTGCTATCATCCATTTATCTGTCACCAACCCAGTTTGGTGGATGATATTGAATAGCCTCAATGTCCCTGGCCTTTGAAAGTGCTTTGAGGACTTGTATGTGGGAGATTTGAGAGGAGGTGTAAATGTGGGTATGAATCTTGGAATGTAGCAGGGAGAGGGAGGTGAAGTTAGAGCTAGTTTTATCTGCTAGTAGATTAGCTATGTACTTTCAGTATGAGTATGTGGTATAATTTACTATTACCTCTGCACAGTGCTGGGGATTGTTTTTAAGGTACCAAATGCAGTTAAAGAAACCTTTTTGATTGTTCTTTGCCTGGGTGGTAATTTTCACACTATTCTTGGCTTTAGTTGATTTGATCAGTGTCCGGAGTTCACTGTTAAGTTTAGTAAGAGGGGTTTTTTTTTTGCATCTTGGGAGTTACATTTATCTTTAGTGCAATTATTTATTTTTTTCTTTTGTTATGATCCATTTTATATTTGAGTTCTACCATATGAGCTTATTTTTGAGACTGGCATTGTATTTACCTCAGATGTATCTCTCTAGCTATTCACATGTGCAATAAAGTTGGCAATAAATAATTCCGCATAAGCAGTAGGGACATTGAGTTGGAATGGGCTGTTGAAAGTAGCCAGGTCATCATTCCATTCCCGTAGATTAGCCATAGCATATTCTCTGAATACAAAGTTTTTGGAGGATTATTTGGGCTTGCCCTATGGTGAATGTGACTGATATGTGGTCCAGTTTGACCAGAGAAGGAGTTACAATTGGTAGGGAGCAGAAGTGTCCTATACCGATGAGGAACAATGTCACTTGTCTTGTGTATTCAAATAACACAATGAGGCTTGGGTGTTCATTTAAGATGTTTATTTGGCCCAAACACATCAGGATGGATAACTGGAACATAAAACAAACAAACCAGCTAACTGAGTGATGGCTACACACACTCACACACACAGACACACACACAGACACACATGCTTTCATTCTGACTGCTTATACAAAATGGCACCTACTTGCACGTGTTCAGTACTTATACGCACATGCCGACAAACTACTGTGGCTTTAAAGGTACAACACGCACCCTATGATCTACATCTTCCCTCTTTGATTACTTTGTCATGCAAATGAAAAATGACAATCAGATGTGCATGCAAATTATATAAACATATAAACAATAATAATCATGTCCGGGTTGCCATGTATCTAGGATTATGTCTTGAGATACGACCTGACCTCATTATGTAATAATCCGTACTGGGTTTAGCAACAGGGACACTCACTAGGGAATGGTCTTCATTAGGAACTTCAGGGATACTTTCAGAAACAGGAACAGAAGCTGAATTGTTCTCTGGAACAGGAACATTAGCTAGCATACTCTGAGAATTAGAGTATCCATTACAGACAAGATGCTGTAACATTGGCTCCGATACTAGCAATAAATGTTTCCAGTTCTGCCTAAATTCCATTCCTTGTGACTCAATTATGTACAACCTCACTTCCTCACAGAGATGTTTCACAAGACCTTCTCAATCAAAACCTTTTGCTGTCTGCATCCTCACTATCTCTCCTTCTTTTAATGGATTAAGAGGTTTGCTGGATTTGTCATAATGGAGATTCTGTGACAAATGCTTTTTCATGAATTGAGCTTTTACTGTGTTGTTGTTTGATCACTCAGAATCAACAACTTCTTACTGATTGGTACTGTAGTTCTGGTTTGTCTCGACATCAATCTCTGAGCAGGTGAACCAAGTAAATCATCTTGAGGAATGTTGAGGAGATTAAGCAAATTGAGAAAAATACCAGTTTTGTCTCTTTTGCGGTGGTGGTGCCGTGGTAGCGTTGTCGCCTCACAGTTAGACGTTGCCCATTTGATTCTCAGTTAGAACGTCTTCTGTGTAGCGGCATGTGTGAATGGGCATTCCTTCATTGAAGGTTGTGTGTTAGGCCTGGCAAGCCAGTACATAAAAATCAACTGCCAATCATTAGCGGACCAGAGTTCTGCTGTGGCTACCCCTAACCGGGAAAAGCCGAAAGACACACATACACCAGTTTTGTCTCTTTTGGATTTCTCCAACAACTGTTTCGCACTTTGAACTGCACATTCAGCCAAGCCATTAGATTGTGGATACTCAAGATTGCTAGCAACATGAACAAAGTCCCATGTCTCAGCAAATCCTTTGAACTGCTGACTTGCAAACTGTGCACCATTGTCAGCAATGACTTTGTGCTGACTACCATGGACAGAAAAATGTCTCTTCAACATCATAGTACTGGAAGTTAGGTTAGGAAATAGGTCAATCCTGAACCAATTTAAATAAGAGTCTTCTAATGCCAAATAATGTTAACCATTCCATTCAAAAATATCTGTGGCTACTGTCAACCAAGGTAGTTCAGGAATCTGTTTTAGCTGGTTCATTTTGTTGGTGTGGTTTAGCACTACTACAAATTGAACAAGCTGAGATTTCATTTGATATAGATATAGATAAAATATATATATATTGATATAGAAGGCCAAGATACTAGTCTTCTCACCCTTCTTTTGGTAGAATCTGTTCCTGGGTGGTTTTGATGCAATATTTTAATATACTCTTGTTGCAAGGATTTTGGAATTGCCACTTTTGGACCTTTCATGATGATACCATCTTCCATCAAAATCTTGTCTCTATAAGAAAAATACCGCTGCACATCTAGTGGTAAACAAGTTTGTTTGCCTGGCCATCTGTGGCTGATAAATGGTTCAGCTTCTGGAAAACTGTATCTAAAGCTTTGCGATTTCTCAAGATGTGTGGAAGAAAAATGTTTCATTTCCATGACTTCAAAATCAGTTTTCTTATTGTCATGCTGATCAGTAGCTAATCTGGGTGATCAGCAAGATAAAGAAGTTTGCCTTTTGTGTAAACCATATTAAAACTGTACTTTTGCAATTTTAACATCATGGGTTGCAATCTAGCTGGAGCTGTGTGCATTGGTTTTCTCAAAATAGAAACCAGAGGCTGGTGATCAATCTCAATCTGGATAGGTTGACCATAAATATAATCACTGAACTTCAAACAGGCAAACACTATCGCCAAAAACTCTCTTTCAATTTTCATATACTGCATCTCAGATTGAGTTAGGGTAATAGATGCATAGGATACTGGTCTGACCTCTTGAAGAATTACTGTACCAAGACCATTTTTGAAGCATCGCAGGAAATAGTTACAGGTTTGTGAACATCATAATATCTCAAAGTGGGTGGATTGGCAATTTCCTGTTTCAAGCCAGGACAGAGTTACATTTTTGCATGTCAGCTCTTGTAGCAGTAATTAAAGTTCACTTAAATCAGGAATGAACTTGCCTAAATAGTTGACCATGCTAAAAAAACATTGTAAAGATGTGGCATTGTCGGGAGCTGACATCTCAAGAACTGCAGCTTGCTTGGACTGATCTGGTTGTAAGCCTGAACTGGTAAAAAAAATACCCACATAAGTAACTTCTTTCAGCCTGAATTTACATTTCTAAGGATTCAGTTTAAGATTCACTTCAAAAGCATGATCCAGAACTTTCCTGAGGTTCTGATCATGTTTGACTTCACCATTGCCTCCTACAAGAATATCAGCTACTATAACGGCACATGGAAATTTGTGCAATCGCACATTGGAAGACTTCACTGCCAGAATTTGTTCCAAATGTCATGCTCAAGAATCTATATCTTCCAAATGGTAAACTGAAAGTAGTTAGCAAGGAAGATTTTTGATCAAGCTAAATTAAGAAAATGAACTTTTTGCATCTAAGACAGAAAAATGCAGTGGCATTTGGCATGAGAGCAGCAATTTCTTCAACTGTACATATCAGATGATAAGGTTGTTTGAGTGCCTTGTTCAAATTTCTTGGATCAATATATATTCGAATGTAATCCGAGCTTTTCTTATGAGCTACTACCATGAAGGATACCCATTCAGTTGGTCAGTTGTTTCTTCTATTGGACAAATTACTTCTAAATGTGCCATGATGTCTAGCTCTATTTTTACTTTGCCCTGCATTGCTACTGGAACTCTCCTTGCTGGTCTGACATCTGGGCTCACATCATGGTCTAACTTCATGGAGTACATGCCTGGGAGACTAGTTTTCCAAGCTCATCTTTGAAAATATCAGCATATTCAGAAAAAAATATTTTGTGCCAAATCTTCATTATTATTCATGCTCACATGGTGAACGTCTTTATTAAATGAAATCGGTCCAATTTTCAAACTATCCTTGAGGCCTAACAATGCTTGCATGTGTCTTTTGACTATGTAAAACTGGAAGTCATGGAGGTTTCAGGTAGAATAGCATGAAAGCACTGCTGAACCTTCAGTTTGAATCTTTTCACCACCAGAAGCAACAAGCTTCAGATACTTGCCAAATCAAGTTTCTCACCAGCTTTTAGTTTAGCAAACATTTCTGCTGACATAACATTGCATTTTGAACCAGTATCAACTTTGAGCTCTACAGATCTCCCATTAATAAGTACAGTACAAAATACATCACTTTTTGCCAACAAATCTACTGCATTAACCATTTTCTCAAGCAGAGACACCATCAACATAAAAAGTAGGGTCTCAGCTTTCTATTTGATCAACTTGCTTCTTTGAATGCTCTCTCTTAATACAATAATGTGCCTGTTTAGATTTACAAAGCTTTCTGAAATTATTCCCCTTTTTACATCTGTGGTATTGCTGACCAAAAGCTAAACACTTCTCTCGTTATGTTTGTGACTGTCTCTGCAATTATGACAATTGACTATGAGGTTTACCAATAGTTTTGCTAAATCACTCCTCAGCTTTGCTGCATGTGCCCTGGGTTTTACTAAAGTGTTTCATTGAGGGAATCACACTGTTTGGCTTATATCTCTAAACCTCATGCTGCATACTACTAACATTCGTACTGGAAGATACTGCAAGCATGCACTTCCCATTTGTAAGCATATTAGTGTGCTTTTCTGTACGTGCTTTTCTGTAAGTTCATATAGTTGACAAATCTCTATGGCTTTGCTTAAAGTTAAATCACTGTCTTGAAGCAAAATCTTTCTCACTGCATCATTATTGACACCACACACACGCCTGTATTTTATTAACTCATCTGTTAGATCATCAAAGATGCACATCTATGGCTTGTTTTACAAATCAGTTATATATGCTGCAAAAGTTTCACCAGACTTTTGATCTCTTATGTAAAATGTGTGGCTTTCCATTGTAATATTCATTTGAGGGTTGCACATTTCTCTAAATTTACATTTTAAGCACTCAAGGTCTTCTCGTGTTTCAGTATGAACTACAACATGGCAGTCTTCCTACTCCTTTGCACAGTGGTGGCTGGTGACTTCACATCAAAGGGGGTCTGCAGGAGACAGCTGAATGGATTGTGCCAATGGGAAGGGGTATGGCCAACTAGAAAGGGGTGGAGCTATGCTAAAAACTGCAAAAACTGGGACTTTAATGGATGCCACTGCCAAACTGTCATTAAGAGAGCCCAATCAAGACAAAATGAATTGTAGAAGAAAAAAAGATGTCAATGCATTGGCTACTTGACAGCTTACTTAATATCTAGGTGGAAATAAAAATGTTGCAAGGCATGAAAAAATAAATTACTTTTTAAATACATTACTGGAATGCCAGTCAAAATCAAGTATAAAAAAAACAAGCAGCACTCAACTCAAACCACTTCTCCTTGCACTGCAGTTTTAATTATAATGCATATTCAGCTTTATAAAAGTACCAAGTAACATGCCGAAAGTAGCAATCTCTGTGATACCCCCACTTATAAAAATGCTTCTTATCCAAAAAAGACCTGCTGCCTGACAACAACTGTCTACTTGTTTCATGGGGAAAACATGATCAAAGTAAAAAATGAACAGCAAACAAGAAACAAGCTCAAGATAAATTGCTTAAAGTATTACTGCACAGGTTATGGACCACACATAATAGATTGGCATTCTGTTTCGTTTACGGTTAAAGCCTGCAAAGATGACTGCAAGTCTCCAACAAATGTAATGAGCTTCTGAAAATACTGTAATCCTGTCCTTTGTTACAAACACTGTCACATGCATTTCAATACTTAAGGCTTATACGCTATCTAGTTATGTAAATATTCTCTGCATGGCAACAACAGAAAGGCTTTCAATGTTGGTTTTTAAACGTATGCTTATTAAAGCTTACTTGCATCTTACAGTCTCAGACAAGCTTATCTGATGGTCATTAAAGCACTGCTACTTAAACAAAGATCAACAGGCACTGCAACGGCATGCATTTTCTGAATAAGAAGAAGCATAAATCAACAGTATAAAAATATGACAGAAAACCAGAGCATTCTGCAAAATCAAGGACAGATGAAAAGCCACTGTAGTACTTGTGTCTACCTTGGATGGGGGGATACTCTGCACACTTACACTGCATAACTGCTCCTTGTCTTGCTTGGACACATCCAGAGTCACTATGTGGGGGAGTGGAATGAAACAAATATGTCACAATTTGAAATGTCTCTGGCTGATGGTGATGGCCCTGAAACATTTGTCATACCTCTCCACCTCAGAGCAAGAAATCTGGACAAAGCCATAAAATGAAGTACAACAAAGGCCCAAAAATTAGGACATTTTTTTAAATATTGCTCCTATAAACTTAAAGAGATAATAGAATAGTAGGTCTTGCATTAGTATGAATTTTCTGAAGGGTATGAAATCTGAAACTCAAATGTCGTTTATTATTTTCTAACTTTAGTCTTTAATGATTTGCCACTAATTTGCCAGAAAACCACAATTTTATGAAAAACAGACCAAAAATGTGATGCAAAAATATAAAATAGCCATACAATACAGCTGGGAACCTGTCAAAGCAGGGACACATTTTAATATTAGCACTGTTAACTTGAGCAGCTGAGAAAATAAGAGAATCTACATGCATATCTGAAATTAAAAGTAGTCTATAACTCTGATCATTACAATTATTTATTAATTGTAAACCCTCCACGTTTTCTTCCAAATTTACAATTATGTGGAGAGATTATGGGGGGGAGCAACATTTTGAGCTAAAATCAGGGAGAGCTGAGAGGTTTGGATATACCTAATTTTATAAAGTGATTTATTTTCGTGTACCTCTCATCTTCTTAATGTAGGAAATATGGACAAGGCCAAATATATTGGGGGGAACATGCAAACAGTACTAAAAATTGCTCTTGTATAAACTTAGTTGACAGAACAATAAGTCTTGCTTTAGCATGCATTTTTCTGAATAGTATGAAGTCTGAAATTCAATTTCTGTCATTATTTAGTGGCTTCATTCCTCAAATATTTGCCAGAAAAACACAAATTTTATGAGGAGCAAACCGAAAATAAGAAGCAAAAATGTATTCATTTTGCAAAAATGTGGACAGGTAAAAGGTATAGTTCAGCTGGGGCTGTCTGAGTTTGCCACCCTCTCTCCCCTCACAAAATCATGGTCGAATGGGGCCTCCCCCTGCAGCTATTCCAATGTCCCATTACTTGGCTATTTCGCACCATTTACCATAAACACTGTAAAGTGCATACTATTTTACTTCTACAATGATGTGGATTCCATTTAAAAGTTTTGTTTTACATTTTACAGCACAAACACTAATAGACATCTGCTAAACAAAGCAATACTATCATAATGAAACTAGTCTTAGCATGAAAACTTCTCTGCCCTTGAAACTCACTTTCATTGAAACTCACATTCAAAGAAAATGCATCTGGCCAGTGGCAGATAAAAATTAACTCTAAGCTGTTTTCAAAATCATAGGCCCCTTGCACCGGAAACATACATGTATCCTTTGATACACCTTCCTGCATGTATTAAATTAGATTCCTTGTACAATACAGTACAGCTGTTACAGGCTGTTTTAAATTTTTTGTTTTGAACATTTTCCAGTAAACAATGAAACAAAATGCATGCACCAGTAATGACAAAACTGCCCAGTTCAGCACATTTTCATCATAAAAGTCTACTCACACATCTATAATGCACCAGTATCAGTAAATACACACAATCTCTGCAGAAGTAAAAGTCATCTAAATAATTCCACATTAAAGAGATTGGTAACTAATGAAGAGTTTGCTGCTAGCAAAAAACTTTATATTTCATTGTTTCATCTACAAATAAAGTGCCTGTTGCGTTTGAGGAATAAATTGCCTATGTTACATTAAAAAAATGATAAGCTAATAATATTGCAATAGAGAATGGATGGCAAACTGATAACAGGTTCATTGTTACTAGATATCTCCACCAAAGATGACATTCTCAGGACTGCAGCATCCACCCACTTTAAAAGTACACTGTATAGTATCAGCAATACATCTAAACACTGTGGGAGTAGAACCCACAGCCTTCTGCAGCAAAAGCAAGTACATGGTCTGTTGTGCTATTAACAATACAAGCAAACTCTGCATAAGCAGCATTGAACTTCTCTTCAAGCTCTCAGCTCCTTGTAAAATCCAGTCAACACTCAAATGTATCACTCAACTTTAAAGCACAAGAAATCTGGAAAAAGCCAAAATTTATTTGGTGAGGGACAAAAGCCCAAAAACTAGGGACACTTTTAAACATTGCTTGTATAATCTTGGAAATTTGTTAGAATAAAATGCCATGTTACCATCATGCATTTCATTGCCAAGTCTTGATCCCTCAGTTCTATGCACTACAGTCAGAGCAACATACCACTATTCCAAATCAGCTATTTCTTGAAATGCAGGTAGACTGAAACTTAAATGGCTATCATTTAGTGAATTCAGTTCTCACCATAGCTCTCAACCTCTTAGCACAAAAAAACAGGGCAAACCCAATAATGGGGGAATGCAGCCCCAAATATATGGACAACATTCAAATATTGAGCTTCTAAACAGAAAATTGCTAAAATAAAAGGTTTTGTGTTATGATGTACTTTCTGAAGAATAGGAAGTCTGAAATTCAAATGCCTGTCATTATTTAATGAATTAAAATCCAGAAAAACTACAAATTTCACAACAATAAAAATATGAGGCAGAAGTTTCACAAGTGGCAGTGGGTAGGGAATTCAAGCTCTTGCCACCTGCTACCAAGGTACAGGGTTTGAGTCTAGCCACCGGGTATATTTAACTGGGGCATTTCACACATACACTACCTGAGCCCAGCTGCAAAGTCCATTGCAAGCCCAGTTTCCTTCCTTTGCTGCAAAGTCTGTTGCAAGCCCAGTTTCCTTCCTTCAGTAAAATCCATTGCTGTAAAATTTGTCCATTCCTGCAGTTAAAATGCCCATGAGAGCAAGCTGCTACCCAGCCTGCAGACATTACAGTCTGATCCCTTTCCAGTCTAGACTTCTGGGTTCTCTGCTGTTGAATGCTGTCTTTCTAATCTGGACTGTTTCACCAGCAGTTGCAGTCCAATCCCTTTCCAGTCTAGACTTCTGGGATCTCTGCTGTTGAATGCTGTCTTCCTAATCTAAACTGTCTCACCAGCAGTCCAGATTCTGTGAGCATGCTCCAGACTGATTCACCAGCAGTCCAAATATCAGGAAATGTTGCAAGTGTAAAGTTCTGGGAGGAATGGTTCGCCAGCAGTCCGGATATTGGAAAATGCCACAAGTGAGCATCCAGTTTTCTTTCTTTCTTACAGCTGGTTTTCTTTCCTTTTCATTCTTACAGGGGGGGGGCTGCAGTCCTGCAGCCCAATAGCACAAGCTGCCCCTGCCTTTGCATAAACAGCAGGTGCATACACAAATGAACATTCACTCTCAATGGCTCCTGAACCAGCTAAACTGAGCAGAGTAAATGCTTTGGTACATGCATCATTATCAGAAAAAGCAACCTGTTTGAACATATCATATTATTGCTCAAACACTCTCCAATTTTCAGCAATATTATTATCAAACACAAGTGAACCAGGTCTACAAAATCCCTCTCCCATGCCAAATAAGTTTCTAACACACATAAGGTACTTGTAATTATATTCAAGTGCACAATAGTCTTTTTGAAATAACTGTACTCTTTGAAAAGACTGTATTGTAAAAGTGCACACACTGCCAACACTTTGCACACTTTGGACACTTCAAATAGCTTTAATTAATGTAAAAATAGTACCTTGTGAAAAAATACAGTTGTTTTCTCTTTTTTTGAACATTTTATATGATTCAGATACTGTTTTAAACAATTTTATAATTATTTCCAGTACTTTTAAAAATATGCTGCAATTTCAAACATTTCAGGGGGAATTCAATAAAGCCTACATGGATTAATTTTCCATGTAGGCATAGTGGCATAAAGCTTACACGGAAGTAAGCAATTGTGTGATCCAGTAAATGGAGCTAAGGGGGTGCACAAGTGTGCGAACATGTAAGTGTCCGTGGCATGCAAATCCCTTCATAAGCAGGTGAATTGCATGGAAATTAGTGTGTTGGAGTGATCCAACAAGCAGATAGGCAGCCCTGCAGGCCCCATGTTGGAGTCCGAAGTTTACATGGAAAAACTCTGTATACATGAAATTAAAAAGTGAACAGGGGCTGTAAAAGCCCAGATAGAATGTCAGAAATAGCATAGCAGACACAGATATGTGCATAAATATACCCTGTGTGTCCATAAAGTAATGGAAAATATTTTAAAATAAGTTTTTTTAATACCCATATTATGTTTACACAGTGTGGAGCAGTGCACAAACATTCCTATATGCAAAAAAAATATTTAAAAGAGTAAAAATTAAAAATATAAATATGTGACAATAATGCATTATAGTGCCTTGCATGGAGTATGTACAATGGTAGATTGCTGTGGATGTGGTGGAGGCAGACCCTGAAATAGTGTAGTTTCCTGGCTGTGTGCACAGATCTGTATGCAATTGAGCTGAGGTTACTGAATAGCAAAAATGGGTACCCGTGACCGCAGATCACATCTGTGTAGCCAAAGAAACCATGTTGGTGACCACAGAAGAGATAGCTGACCTCAAAAGGGTGTGTGTCTCTATTTCTTTAAGCACATTGGAGATCAGCAGCACCTGTTTGTGCACCTTGCCATTGAGCTAAGCACGGGGGGTGTATCCAGTGCTCCTAAGCTTTGTTCAACTTCAGGGTGCATGTTTTAGATGGTTTCAGTGTGTTTGCATGGTCATGGCTGTGCCCATCCATGGGGGTATGTCTGTTGACAGCCAAGCATTGTTTATACTTGTGGCATGGGTTTCCATGACATGCCACAGTGCTTAGTAGGGAAGGCTGCTAAAAAAAAAAGAATTTGCCTGAGAAAGCCAGTCATATATAAATTAATAATGACCCCTGTTCCACTTAAACTGGGCCATTCCAACCCCTCAATGATGCATGGAATGCATCATAGTTCACCATTCACACAGGCTGCATCTGCAGCAGAGCACTATAAAGTATGCATACACCCTACAATCTGATTCCCCCCATACTCTGCACCATTGGAGTACAGACTTGGGAATTTTAACTGAGAGAATGCTAGGGGTTGCTGCAGCTCTGCTACATCTGTATCTGCTAGATGTTGAGGTCAGTGCTGATGCTGATGCTGATGCTGACAATAGGCCTAGATCAGTGGTGCACAATGTCTGGCCCTCCACACAATGCCATCTGGCCCCCAGAGAGTAACCAAAAATGTTTAAAAATTATATTTTTAAAAAAATACTATGCCTTCGTCTAGTCATGCAAACTTTTTGCCACACGTGCTTACTTACCTAATTGACTGCAATTGTAAACACCTCTAATTTTAGCTGCAGAAGTAGCTATTCTTTCTTGTTTAAAACTTATAGTCTGTAAACAGTAGTAACTTTCTGCAAGAGCTTGTAATAAGTCATGGCTACAACACAGAATAAAGTTAAATGCAAAGTTGATGTAGAAAACAGGCAATTTCATGACTGCTTTCTTAAGTAAAAATGCCAGTCACCTGTACCCAGGGTTGCCAGACATCCTTATTTGAGCAGGAATGTGCCGGGATCAGCAGCTTGCACTTCCAATTAAAATCCTGATGAAACAGCCTCCTCTTTGTTTTTTTTTTGTTTTTTTTTTGATTGGCCCATATGCCGGTACACAAGCCAATAAAAAAAATCACGAAGAGCTACTTCTGTTTAATGTGGAACTGCCTGATGTTCTGCTTTGAACAGAAGAGGATCCGCTGTGCGATTTTTTGACTGGCTCATATACCAGCATACGGTTGAATCAAAAATCACAAAACATGGAACTACTTGCAATTTTCCACATAAAAGACTTTTTTTTGTCCCTACCTGGCCCATCAGAATTCTGGCAACCCTGCCTGTACCTATTGTTAACTCATAATGACTTAATATGTTTTGAGATGGCCTGCTAGTCCACAGATGCATTAAGAATTTGTGTAGTGGTCCTCCCCACAAAAAGGTTGTGCATCACTAGCCTAGACTGAGAAGGGGAAGAGTGTTCAGGCCCAGGGTAACCTTCCAGGAGCTACATGAGTTGGAGATTGTAGAGTGCTACAGGGTGGACAGGGACATACTAAAATAACTCAATGACCTGTGTTGCCCTCAACTTGGACCCAGAGCCAACAGAGGGGAACTCATCCCAGTGGAAACAAAGGTATGTGTAGCCCTTAGAATACTAGCTACAGGTACTTTTCATAGACCAACTGGGGACATGATGGAGGTGTCACAGGCATCAGCATCCAGGATGCTCCACTAGTTCCTGGATAGCATGTAAACACATGCCAGTGAGCACATGTATTTACCCTGCAGCCCTGAGAAGAGGACCAGCAGTATTCTCTTTAACCATGTAGCATACTACCTTGAGGTACTGGGTGCCATAGACTGTACTCATGTATCCATCAAAGTACCACCCAGTTAGGATGGTAGAGTCTATGTCAAGCCCAAGGGGTATCACTCCATCAACTAAGAGATTGTGTGCAATGCCCAGGGCATTATCATGAATGTGCATGCTGGTAGTCCTGGCAGTTATCACAACTCACATATCTGGCACATATCACAGCTGTACTAGATGTTTGCCAGGGGGGACATCCCATACATCCATCTACTGGGGGATGCTGGCTATGGACTGGAACTGTGGATGATGACAGCCATCAGAAATGCACACACACCTACCAAAGAATGCCATAACGAGGCACACGCACAAACTATTTACATCATAGAGCATGTGTTTGGGCTGCTCAAGTCATGGTTCCGGTGCCTCAATATATCTGGTGGAGCCCTGCAGTACTCTCCAGTCACATGTGCACAGATGTTCACAGTATGTGCCATCCTACATAATATGATCCTGTGGAAAGAGCTGTGGCAGGCTCATCACAGGGAAGGGATACACACACCCCCACCAGTGCCTAGGTCCCTACAGCCACACTCACAGGGGATCTTGAAGGAAGAACCCCCTGAGGCTGTCCCTGTAGGCAGATGTAGGCAAGCCCAGTATGCCCTGTTCTTGGCCACGAGACAATGCATAGGACATGCACTGACAACCTAGGGTCCTAGGGACTAACACCTTTCTCCAACTTGCATACATAGTAAAAAGGAAGCCAGCCATACCACACAACCTGTACCTAACCATGTATTGGCTGTGTACTGCATGCATCAGACAGATTCAGCCCTGAAACACAGGTCTCTCAACTGCTGTGTTCAGAAGATAAGTCACTCTCCTATACAACAAATGCATGGTGTATTAGACAATGGTAGCATATGTATGTACCTGCTGCATGTATGCAAGGGAATAGAGTGGATTACTGGGCTAATTGCAGAGAACTAATAGCTGCTTGGGACAACAGGTACTCTGTCTAATACTGAATACCCCATAATATGCATTAGGCACAAGGCTGGAAACCTCACTGCATTTTGCAAGGGAAATGCCAAACAGTGGGGTCATAGGACAGATGCACAACTTTAATGGAGAGTCCCCTACTCCCAACATATCAGTGTTCCCATACAACTGCAGTAACAGTATGTTTGCAAGAATATAGCAGCAGACCACACAATTCCAGGGCTGCCACAAAGAAACTGGCCACATGTTTTATTGCCCACAAAATGCAGGGGTCACAGCAGGGGTAGAAGTGTATGTCTGTATGCTGTTGATAGTGTGAGAAATTAAACCTCACTTTCTGCTGCCTGGTGTGGCTCACTGGGTTAAGGATATTAGCATGGTTGATAGTGTTGATGGTTCAAAGCTGGCTGCACCTATATTTGCATGTGAGGTACTCGCATGATAGGAGACCCACAGACTGTCAAAACACTGCAGTATGTTACTGCAAGAAAGTTATACAAAGCCAGAGAAAATCAGGGGACAGAGGGCTGAACCTACAGACATTATACATGCTCTGTGTAACCTAGAAGGTGGCTAGTATAACAGCAGCTTGTAATAAGTCAAATTAGCAGCAGGATGTAAAGGCCATCACTTAACTGTGTCAGTACTTACGACAATTCAGTGGGCTGCATTTAGTAGTATATTACTGGAAAAATACAACTGTATGAGGAGCAGAGCAGACATATGAGTTGGAAGGCTGGACATTCTGCAAAAACAGGTACAGTGAGAGGTATGAAGAGTGTCCCCCTGTGTATGACATTACATTATGTACCTCAGTCACATCATACCTCTCAGCTGCTTAGAGCAGGAAATCTGGACAAAGCCATGAACATGAGACAAATGCCCAGATATAAAGAGAAGGATTAACTATTGGCCAGACAAATGTGGAAAGATAATAGAATAAGAGGTTGTGCCTTAGCATGAATTTCCTTATATGTATGGATTCAGTAACTCAAATGTCTTTCATAATTTCCTAGCATCATTCTATAATGATTGCCACTAGTGCACCAAAAAAATCACAATGCTATGTAAAATGTACAAAAAATATGATGCAAAACTCTGTATATTCTATTACAATTTGTACAGTTGATAGGTATGAGTCATATAGTACATTCAGCAAACATTTGGGGAATGCCTTGGACAAAATATCATGGAGGTGCTGGACTGTTTAATCAGGTGCAGCAGTCAATTGGTTGCAGCACACAAAATCCTGGACTGGAGTCACCTTGTAAGTACTAAGTCACACTGGGCATGCTCCTACACTTAGCTACTTGACCCCAAGTCTGATACCTCATCTGCCCAAAGAACTGCTATGTGGAAACATGTCTGTGGATGTAGACAGCTATGTATATGTATCTATCTCTCCCTATCCCCCTCACACATGAATACCCTATCTATCAGTATATGGCACACACACACACACACACACACACATATATATATATATATATATATATATATATATATATGTGTGTGTGTGTGTGTGTGTTAACAAGATATATATATATATATATATATATATATATATATATATATATATATATATATATATATATATATATATATATGCATTTCAATATTTTGAGTTTTTAGGATTTTGGTTTCAGTGTTTTGAATTTCAGTATTGTGATATTTCAGTATTATGAAGTGAAACTATATATATATATATATATATATATATATATATATATACATGTGTATACATATGTGAGGAAATATACGAATGTCCCCAGTTACATGCAGAATGCTGGAGTTATCTGCACCTACACACACAACAGTTATCTGATGATAACAGACCAAGGCCGCATAATGACATAATACACTCAACCACAAAACCCTGTGTCAGTGGAATGTCACCCTGTAGACAGACAATGATGAGCAGGTGGTGTAATGTGCAATGGTTGCAAATGCAGGACTTGGACAGGCCATATTGTCACTGGCCAATTGTCCACCTACCAAACTGCAACCAGCCAGACATTGTGATAATGGTAACTGTACATACATAGCAGGGGAATCAACAGGTGTCCTGTTGCTAGGACACTAGATACAATAACAGCATCAAGCAGGTTCACTCTGCAGGCCACACATGCTATGTAATACCAGGTCACTTTTCGTAGTCCACAAGTACTGTGGCTGCACCCACATGTAAAACAGATATAAGCTGTTGCCCGTGCAATAAGCACTGCAAGATATTGTGTGTAATAGTAGGTAGGGTTTCAAATCTCACATTAACCACCGTGCGTGTTTAGATCTATTCATTACAGCATTACAGACGCACCTATCTGACCTATGTCTGTGCAATGATTTTTCAATTTATGGCCCTGTGACTAGCATCTTTTTCAACATTGGCCACCATTACAACACCTGTTGATGTCATCCACATAAACAGCACTGGCTGATAACTTGATATCAGATGAGCTCCATGGTGCATGCTATAAGCACTTTCTGCTATAGTGTGTACCACTAGATAGGTAGGGAGTCTAATCTCACAACAGCGATGCTCTCTGTGTGCATTTGTGTGTCTATGTAAATATATCCCCTTGCAACAGTGTAGACATGCTTGCATGGCTTGTGACTGTGCAATGGTTATACATTTTAAGACCCTGTGACTACCTCCATTGTCCCCCTTTATAAGGCCTGCTGATGTAATCCATCTTAACAGCACTGGCTGACAAAAAATCTAATAACAGACATGTTCTGTGGTGCATGCGACAGTTTGTGCTATTGTGTATACTACTAGATAGGTGGGGTTTCTAATCTCACAACAGGCAACTGTGTGTGTGTGTGTGTGTGTGTGTGTGTGTGTGTGTGTGTGTGTGTGTGTGTGTGTGTGTGTGTGTGTGTGTGTGTGTGTGTGCGTGAATAAATATATCCCCTTGCAACAGTGTAGACATTCCTGCATGGCCTACATCCATGCAATGGTTATACATTTTAAGGCCCTGACAGCCTCTTCATTGCCCTCCTTCACAAGGCCTGCTGATGTCATCCAGCTTAACAACACTGGGTAACAGTCTAATAACAGATAAGCTCCATGCTGTATGCAATAAGCACATTGTGCTATAGTGTATATTACTAGATAAGTAAGGGTTCTAATTTCAAATAAACCGACTGTGTGTGCACAAATATATTCTCTTGCAGCAGTACACATATGGCCTTATGGGTGATTTATGTGCAATGGTCATGCATTTTACTGCCCTGTGACTAGCTGCTGGCCCTAAATAGCCCACATCTACCTGGGCATACCTGGTATGTATGGAACACCCAGGTGATATGTACCAAGGGTAGCAGACATTGTCAGAGGGTATGCATGCATGATTACACTGACTGTCCCTATTGTCCCTGACACACTGTTCTACAGATAGGCAGCTAAGTAACCACACATGTATACAGCCATACCTTGCCAATTTCATATTTCTGCTGTGCTGCCATGCCATCCTGTGCCACTGTATTGTCACCAAGTATCCATAGCTGAGCAACTCAGACCCCTGGAACAGAAACATACACAGGTCTGTGAGACACGTGTCATTCTGTAACACTACCACAAGTCTAACATCATGCAAAAAAGATACACCAACTTTGATGTGTACTCATGACACATGCCAGCATACAACACCCATCATGGCCCACAAAACCTGCTATGGCATAACAATACTGCAGTGCACAGCTACATGTAAAGTAATATAGTAACCCTGTGCATCACACACCTATTGGCATGTCCCTGCATCGGTGGCATGGATAGCAGGGATGTGGCACAAGTATCATCACATGCACAGGGTGTGGTGTGGGGGTGCCAGAGGCCTAGGCTGTGCCAAACAATTGACAGCATGTGTGTGAGTTAGGAAGGGGTGCTGATTAGATGAGCCATAGAGAAGTGTTATGGATGTCTGTTGGTGACCTGCTTGTGACAGTGATGTTTGAGTGTTTGTGTGTACACAGTCAAGCACAGTGCTAGCCCTTCATGTGTGTATGTTAGACAGCTGTGAACCATACATGGCAGAATGGACAGTTCACTGTCTCTGGCCAAGAATACAGGAACTGGCTCTGCCAGGAGTGGCACTGGCACCACCATGCCAGGGTCAGATGAAGTGCTAGTAGCTGACAATGACTGCTGTCTGCTGGACCTGTCTCCCCCATGGCACTGCCCAGGAGCATGTGCCCATTGCCTGACTCACTGTAATGTGGGCAGTACACTTTCATCTGTAGTGCTGGAGATACTACCACTATGGGAGAGTGAGTGTGCAAGGCCATTTGGAGTCCCAGCAGATGGTGTTGCTGACCTACATCCATGTGTCTGATTCCTTATTCCAACCAGATGTTCCAGCATAGACAATGTGTGGTGAAAGACTGTTAAATAAATTTGTTAGAGTCAGACTGTAAAAATCATTGAGTTATTCAAAAACAATGTCAATCAATAACAAACAATAATGCAGGAGAACTCTGGCATCTATAACTCTAATACTCTAATGTACATTAGGAGGCAAAAAACCATACACAAAGTTTGTATAGAATTTTGACTAGTTTATTCGTACAGTGTTTGCCATTTTATATCATTTACAATCAGCTTTTGCCCACCTCACTGACGTGGTCAGTGACAGGGTCTTTACATCATAGTAACTTAGTAAAAAGTGCTGACATTGTGTTTTTCAAAGAAGTCTTTTTCCCATGAGAATGTTACAGCCTTGCAAACACCTGGTCAGTCACGATGACCTCCTGAGGATGTAGCCAATTCAAGGCTCTTAGATTAGTTCGAATACAATGGGTGCAGTTTTTCTTTAATGCTCCTCTTTGTCTTTCTTGTTTTACCAGCTGCGCACTATCAGAGATAGTGCGCACAAGGCTATTCTCCTGGTGGAAGCAGGAAGAAGATACACGTGCGAACAGATTTATTATTTTCTAACTTTGCAAAATAATCTTTACTTGAAAGACATGAGCCAAGCTGTGCTTGCACGCTGCCAAGGCCAAATTCCTGATTACACTGCAGCTTGTGCTTCAAGCAATAATATGCAGGTTTATTTCTACTATTATTCTAGTAAGACAGAATTAAATGCATTACATAAACTTTGTTCTCTATTATGGATTTAAGTACATTTATTCCTAACTAAAGCACACATTTCTCTATATATTTGACCACACAACTTATATATGTTTGAATGTTTAAATACACATCTTCCTAAGCAGCACACATTGTAAATATATTTTTCCAGGCAGCATATATGTAAATATATTTTCTAAGCAGCATGTATAGATTTTTCTAACATTCTCCCTCCTGTTAATGCATTTTATTCTGTTTGAAACATAAACAATATTATTTCATTCCTCAGCCTTTCCCTTTCAAGGGCTTTCAGCTAAGTAAGTCATTGGTTTTATATTTCAGAAAAAGCATCATTTGAAATTAATCTTTAATTTCAACACTTTGGTAAAAAGTTTCAGTAGCAGATATATCAACAAATTTTGATTAATTTTTTCATGCAGGGAATTTCACAGTAAACACATGTTCCTATTAGGAGTATACCCACACAAATAGCAATTAAATGTTTAATAGGATGGAACCCCACCCCCCCAAACAGATTCTGGAAAAAGTCCGTCAGTGGGTTTGGGCCTGGTTTAGTCATTGCTGATACTTGCTGAATTACCTCTAGGTGGTCATTGATTTCATGTTGGTTGTCTGGAATGTACGCACAGCATTTTTCTTCGTGTACCACCTCTTGCCGCCAGGGTGAAGTAAAGAGCCATTCGATTTTGTAGCACAACAGTTTTTATTGCATTCAGTTCATTAGTCACCAATTCTAGGGTGGAAAAAGTTGCATTGTTCATGACTTTTTGACAGCTTCCTCAGCTCCCAGATCGATTTGACTGCTCCATAGGCTGGTGGTATTCCTGCCCTGGATATAACACTGTTGCCCAAGTTCATATGAGTCAATTTACTTTTGTCTTTCACTGAATTATGGCCTTTTCAACCAGCTTCGATTTTACCAACTGGATTCACAGGGTTTTTTTCTCACTGGACCTTCAGATTCTCGAGCTGTTTTCCTTACGTTTGATTTTACCCAAAGGTAATTCTGCAGTATGTCTTATTGCTGAAACCAGATAACCCAAAAACAACTGCCGGACCAATTCTCAGGTAACCATTTATATGCCTTTTTCCCACAAATAAAATCATTACTTTGGTACTGATACGTGTTATCCCTGCATGAAACATTTTTCTATTCTTAATAGACAATTGCTTAGTTAAGACTGGATTGTCACATACTGCATTTAATGTAGTTTTCATTGAACTCAGATATGAATCATGGTTAGTATTACAAACAGTACCCCCACTTTTGACTTTAATGTAACATTTATAAGACATTGTTATATTACCATTACTCCAGCCCACCTGGAGGGTATTACTTTTGTAGAGACATACAACTCCTTTTTGTGTGAACAGGTAAAAATAAAGCAATTTTGTCCTGTGATCTCACAGTTTCTGTATAAAAAAAAAAACTTTCCAAAGTCTTATTTTATCCCCAGAGGGACAGAGGACGTTAAAGTCTATTATATTTTGTTGGTATAGCTGTACAAACTCAGCAATTTGAAATGTGCATAGTTTCTGTATACACATGCTCCATGGCCAGGTACGTGTTAAAATTTGGATGCCAGTCTATAAACAGTTCATGCAATAGTTCTTGGGTTGCTCTGCTTTTTTGTTTTCTTTACTCTTGGCCATTTTGCCCTTGTGTATCAGTCACAAAGTTTTTATTCAGCTGAAAGTTCTTTTGTCTGAAAAAGAGTTAAACTGCAAAACAGATTTATTTATAACAGTTTTTTTATATAATTAGCTAGTGAACCGTCAGCCTCCAGCTCTGCAGGCATGAGGACTTTTTACTGAGGCACATAATATGCCCTTCCAAATACTACTTTAAAGGGGATTAAACCCTTCACATTTGTTACTGTTTTCATGCTCAGCAATGCTAGAGGTAAACAGCAAATCCAATTCTTCTGAATCTCACTCATTAACTTTCTTAACTTGTTTTTTTTTTTAAAATCCCATTGTACCTCTCCACCAGTCCTGCTGACTGTGGGTGGTAAGCACAGTGATTCCTTAAGGAAATCCCAAAAAAATCTCCCAAGTTGTTGAATTGTCTGATTGACAAAATGTGTCCCATTGCCACTATAGATTCTTTCCGGTATGCCAAATCTAGGAATTATTTCCTTTACTAGGGCCTTTGCCACTGTTGCTGCATTTGGATTCCTGGTTGGAAAAGCTTCTACCCATTTTGAAAACATATCTATGATCACTAAACAGTATTTCTTTCCTTCACATTTATTCAACTCTATGAAGTCCATACAAATAGTATGGAATGGATATGGTGGTGTAGGGAAACTCCCTTGCTTGTTTTAAATGCTCCTTGTGCATGGTGCTTGTTACAAGTATGACAAGCTGCACAAAATTTTATTGTATAATTTATGTATCCATATGTTTGGAATATTTTATTTACTAACTGTACCATCCCCTGTTGAGACATGGCTCTGCCCATGGCTCAACAAAGCTGCATCTCTAAATAAATTAGACGGTAATATTGTTTTTTCCTTTGGAAATGTACAGTCCATTCTTAAAAATTGCACCTTGTTTTACCCAGTTTTGTTTTTCTGCTGTTGTAGTAAGCATTTGCATTGTTTTTAACATGTCTAAATCTAAAATCTCAAAGGGCTGTAATTTTCATTAAAAAATAAGGTTTCTGAGTCTGAGGCTGCTTGCTTTGCAGCTGCATCAGCTCGTGCATTACCTTTTGAAATCTTATCCTGTTGTTTTGTATGAGCTACACATTTACAAATAGCTACTTTGGTAGGCAACTGAATAGATTCTAATAGCTCCAAAATAAATTGCATGATTAATAGGTTTTTCACTGGATGTAATCATCCCTCTATTTTCTTTATTATTGTGCAAACACATGCACTGTAGAAAAAGCATACTGATTATCAGTATATATGTTTACTTTTTTGCCTTTTACTAAAATACATGCTCCTGTCAAAATTACCAGTTCTGCTGCTTGAGCATACAAGTTGTGTGGCAAAGTTTGTGCTTCTAAATTTTTAGTGTCTGTAACTACTGCATACCCCACCAGATTTTTCCCTGTAGGACCCCTTCTGCATGAGCCATTCACGTAATATGTCACCTCAGCATTATCCAAGGGCATATCTGTAAGATCTTGTCTAGGTAAAGCTAACTGTTTATATGAGGTTGACTCAGCAGTATGGTCATACATGAAAGATGTCTAGCAGGAGAAAGGTATGCAACTTTTTCTTGTGGCAGAATTATTGCAACTGCATGAGGCATTCTCAATGTGAGAGGGTGGAATAACACCATTGAGGCTGAAGCCTGTACTGCCATTGCTGCTGCAACTACTGCTTGTACACAGTGAGGCAAAGATTGCACCACTGGGTCTAACTGTGATGAATAGTAAGCTATGGGGCATTGCTTATCCCCATGTTGTTGCTTTAATACTGATGTCATGTACCATTGCTTACAATCTATGGTCTAAAAAAAACGTTTGTGATAACTTGGAAGTCTTAAAACTAATGAAGAAGCTATTAACTGCTTCAACCTGCAGAAAGCCATTTCTGCTTTTGATTTTCATTGTAAAATAATTTGGTACCCAGTTCCAACAAAAATTAGTTGTACCTAGGAAAGACATTATTTCTTTTTTAGTTGTTGGTTTGGGTGCTTGCAAAATTGCTGTTTTTTTTCCTCTTTTCTCTTTCCCACTATCTAGTATTTTACCTTTATTGAATATCACATATTCCACGTATCTAACCTGTGTTTTTTTTCCCAAAGTTTGTAACTTACTCTTGTTTACTTTGTGTCCTTGTATTACTAAAAATTTTAACAATGCTACTGTATTCACCCTGCACTGCTGCTGGGTGCTGCTAGCAAGATGTCATTTACATAAAGTAAAATTTGACTACTTTCTGGTGGGGTAGACCCTGCCAGGTTGCTAGCCATTTTTTTTTTTTTTTTGCAAATATTATTGGGCTCTCACAATATCCCTGTGGTAGTCGAGTGTATGTATACCTTTTACCCTGAAATGTAAATGCAAACCAATATTGACTATCAGGATGTATAGGTATTGAAAAGAAAGCATTGCTTATATCTACCACAGTAAAATACTTCTGTTGTGGCTTTAAATCATTTAACAAGGTATGTGGGTCTGGCACCGTGGGTGCTTTAGGTATTACTGCATTATTTACAGCTTATAAATCTTGTACCATCTGCCATTCCCCGTTTGCTTTTTTTTAACAGGAAATAGGGTGTATCACATGGTGAATCAGGAGATTCTACCAGTACTCCTTTTGAGTAATGCTGCTTATTATAGGCTTAATTTTTACTTTTGCATTCTTTTCCAAAATGTATTGTTTTTTCTGTGGTTTAAAAGCTGACTTTGGGGTAATTGTAACTGGTCCTGCTGCTTGAATAAGCCCTACATTTAACTTGCCTGTTGACCACAGAGTTGTTGGAATTTTACACAAGGCCTTTTCTTTTCTTTTAATAAAATGCTAATCAGCTGTCCTTACTAGATTGCAAGTGTACAGCTGTATGTGTCTGTGTCAACCAATTCAGTTTTGTTTTTATATCCCTTGTCCTGACATTTTTAAATCAGTCTGTTTTCCCATTTTGTTACCTTTTTTCTAAGTCTGCCCATTTAACACTTTTGTTTTTGTCAAGCTGACATGTGGCAGTCTATTGGACTTATACAATCTCATGAACTCCTGAGGTAATGAACAGCTTACTACACTGTTTCCCTCAGTATCCCAGCATAAAGTTTGTAATATTAATTTGTCAGCAGGATTTTTACTTATATTTTTATTAGGTCCTGGTGTGCTACAGTAGTATGGAGTACAATGTAACAAGTGCTGCTGATCAGTGTCAAGGAGGGTACCTTACTGATGGCTACGTTTATCAGTTCTTTGGTTACTGCCCCTGGACCAATCATAACTAGGTCCTGGCTGTACCAATAATAGGCTTCACCCTCTGATCACACCACAAGAGCATTCATTTGTCTTTGTGCTTCCATACCCTGCATGGTAGGAACTACTGCTATGCCAAATATCTGCACAAGGTCTTTTCCCAGTAAGTTTACTGGATATTTTTGCAGAAACTACAATTTTACTTTTCTGAGTCATACCTGAAACAGGGTCAGTTATTGCTATATTATGGGAAAGTGGTTCCCTGTATAGCTGTCCATTTGCTGCTTTTACTAATATATAATCAGGTGATTTAGAATGTTTTGGTAACTTGGAGGGGTGTATCAAAGTCCGTGACGCTCCTGAGTCACACAGGAATTTGACCTTTCTTCCCTCCACCAGAAGTGTTACTTCTGGTTTTGTATTTGCTAGGTAGAGCTCCAGGCTCAACAATGCTAAATCTAAAATTTTATTTTCATTTTTATTCTCTACATCTGTTTGTACTTCCTCTATTCCCTCTACTACATTCACATTTTCTTTTTGTTTATTAACCTTTCCTGATGATTTTTGGTTATTATCACTATCATATAGTCAGTCCACATCTCCTTTATCTTCTGTCATTGCTTTCTTATTTTGTTTATAGTCCCTAGCTAGATGCCCCTTTTTACCTGACTGTAATACAAATACTTCAGCTCCGTCTTCAGCAGTGAAGACTTGTGCCTTTTTTTTCTTTTTACTATTAAGGTGTCTTTCAGTACGTCTAGCATACTCAAGTAAGGCTTGCAGCCTGCTTGTTCAGTGATTTATCATATGCCTTGTAATAAAACTACTAACAGAGGCAATGCAACCTTTTAAAAATGTATATATTTTTTTTTTTTTTAATTGTTATTTTAAGCATTTTAATAATCTAGCATAATATCCATCTACTGTCTCATTTTCCTGTTGTATGCATTAATTAATGCAAGTCCAGTCTGCTCTAAGTTTTCATTTTTCAGAGATTCTGTCTGTTAGACCTTTCACTCTGTTGTCTAAAATGTTTCAGAATTTTTAAGCTTCTGTTTTTCTTTTGCCTGACGCCCTGCATCAGATTAAAGCTTGTTTAAGGAGTTTAACTAGTGAAAGTTTATCTAGTTTACTATCAAATTTATAGTTGTTAACACATTTTGCAAAATATCTCACATTATCTGCTTACTGCAATTGCATATGCTTCACATTATCCGTTAGGGCGGATCTCGTGATCTCTTAGTGCACTGATTTTCCATGTCTTAAAAAGACTGTTACGTAACCCTTCTCTTGTACCACGTGGTATCTTATTTCCCCATATCCACAGTAGTGTCTAGAATGACTGTTTACTTTGCTTTGTTATTCCCTGATCTATGACTCAAGATACAATACTGACTCTCTCTCCCTGCTATCACAAACCTTAGCAATAGCACAGTGTAACCTGGTCCCTGATCTAAAACAAAGACAAAGAGGGAAATTCTTCTTACCTGAGCCTCCTGCTCTTATTGTTTCTCCTTGGGGCCCAGTCTTCCGCTTTTCAGCCACAGATCAGAAAGTGGACAGCCTCTTTACACACAACAATTCAGTCGGAGGTCTTTTCACTTTAAGAAGAACCATTCTTTTCGGCAGCTTCTCCTGCGCAGATTTATTAGCACTCATGCACTCTGTGACCTGCAGCTTACCAAGGGAATTCCGGCTCGAAGGACCAAAATGTTAAATAAATTTGTTAGAGTCAGACTGTAAAAATCATTGAGTTATTCAAAAACAATGTCAATCAATAACAAACAATAATGCAGGAGAACTCTGGCATCTATAACTCTAATACTCTAATGTACATTAGGAGGCAAAAAACCATACACAAAGTTTGTATAGAATTTTGACTAGTTTATTCGTACAGTGTTTGCCATTTTATATCATTTACAATCAGCTTTTGCCCACCTCACTGACGTGGTCAGTGACAGGGTCTTTACATCATAGTAACTTAGTAAAAAGTGCTGACATTGTGTTTTTCAAAGAAGTCTTTTTCCCATGAGAATGTTACAGCCTTGCAAACACCTGGTCAGTCACGATGACCTCCTGAGGATGTAGCCAATTCAAGGC
This sequence comes from Protopterus annectens, assembly GCF_019279795.1. Taxonomy (NCBI): domain Eukaryota; kingdom Metazoa; phylum Chordata; order Ceratodontiformes; family Protopteridae; genus Protopterus; species Protopterus annectens. The sequence continues at coordinate 1,428,327,813 of NC_056726.1, forward strand.
TCTTAGATTAGTTCGAATACAATGGGTGCAGTTTTTCTTTAATGCTCCTCTTTGTCTTTCTTGTTTACCAGCTGCACTATCAGAGATAGTGCGCACAAGGCTATTCTCCTGGTGGAAGCAGGAAGAAGATACACGTGCGAACAGATTTATTATTTTCTAACTTTGCAAAATAATCTTTACTTGAAAGACATGAGCCAAGCTGTGCTTGCACGCTGCCAAGGCCAAATTCCTGATTACACTGCAGCTTGTGCTTCAAGCAATAATATGCAGGTTTATTTCTACTATTATTCTAGTAAGACAGAATTAAATGCATTACATAAACTTTGTTCTCTATTATGGATTTAAGTACATTTATTCCTAACTAAAGCACACATTTCTCTATATATTTGACCACACAACTTATATATGTTTGAATGTTTAAATACACATCTTCCTAAGCAGCACACATTGTAAATATATTTTTCCAGGCAGCATATATGTAAATATATTTTCTAAGCAGCATGTATAGATTTTTCTAACAAAGACTGACACAGTCTCAGCCCTTTTCTACACTACATGCATCACCAATGCGGTGGAGGCAGTCACAGATTTCAGACTGTGCTGCATCCATAATCCTGAGCATCCATCTAATGTTGCATTTGTAACATGCCTGTGCCTCTATGATGGACCAAAACATGTGGCAATCTACCCATGATGTGACACCTGTGACAGGTGGTGGATGGGCAGCATTCCTCCTTTGAACATCCCTGTTAAACTGCCTGTGTGGGACCTCACCAGCTCTCTGGCTATGACCAGTGTCTACACTCACTGATGCCATAGTTGCCACACTGTCCTGTTCAATGTCACCACCCTCTGACTGTCTAATATCTGTGGCCTCAGGGGACTGGGTATGTGTGGCCATACTGACTGTGTGTGGGGACAGTGGGGGAGGAAGTGGGATGTCAACCCCTGGGACAGATTTAGCCCCCAACAACCCCACATGTGTCTAACTATGGCTACCATCATTATCAGAGTCCCATGAGACACTGACATCAGATTATGAGGGGGACAGACTCCAACCCTCACATTCACCTGTGAGGAGGAAGACAAGATCAGTACCTTTCTACCTGCACTATTATGTATGGCAATCCACACAGACACATACAGGTGAGGAGCCACAACTGCATTACACCCCCCCATCTTACTTCTGACCCCATGCAGAACACCCAAACACACAACAGCATACACAGACAAGGCAGGCCCTTTATAACATGCAGTGCAGCTACATCTGGCTAATGTTGCCAGTACAATAGACCTGTGAGATAACCAATGTGACAGTGTGACTGACAGACCTTCACTTAAAACCCAGTGCACCTTTCTTGAGCATAATATGCCAGTTGTAGTATTAGTGCCTCGGGTATGTACCATCTCCCTACTGTGTGTGAACAGGCATCCTGGAGTGACTGCATCTTGTATAGCAGTCTACATAATCCTTCTTAACAATAAGTGCAAATGTGTTAATGTTCCTGCAAATACACAGCTGTGATTACCCATTCTATGCACTTCAGCTAACTGCTCTGAAAAGGAACATACAACTATTCTACTAATGCTAAGCATTAAAGTTGTGCATAGGGAAACATGGCAACCTTTAACATTCTTAGGGTATATATGATCTGTAAAACAACAGTATCAAACTTACCAGGTACAGAACTTTGGACTCTGGCCACACCTGATGTAACTATGAAAATGAGAGGGAGAGGTATTGTCTGTAATATCAAATGTTGCATTATTACAAGGTAATATGTGTGTATATCCACATGTACAGTAGCTAATGTGTTACTGCCTACATTGTTGGCATTCTGATTATGTGTGCACAACTGTGATTAAAACCAGACCCCCTCCAGTCCAGATAGACTTGACACCTGTGTACTGGTATGCAAAACCTGCCACAATTACTGATACATTATTACACTGATGAACACAGTAAGCTTAGTTGGATGCTCCTCTGATGTGGGCATTGTAGCACCCATCTCCAGGATGTATGGGGTAATGGATGCCTGGGAGCGGGTTGTTGATCCCAGGTTCACCAAGACTTCCGCTGGGGCCAAGACTGGCTGTTCTGTTGCAGGCCCTCCACCACTGGCAGCACAGTCACTGGCCAGAGCAGCTGCCTTTTGCCATGCAGCATTGACCATATCTGTAGCCCAGTTTTGGACCTGTTCGTAGGTCCTGTGCTGTTGGCCAATTTGGTTCACTGCTGTGATGAGGTCAGGCCACATTGCTGCATGTTGGTCATGGTTTTAGTGACTCCTGGACAGCAGAGTGTGGTGGTGCAGTCTAAAGCCATCCAGTAAAGCATTATTTTCTGTGACTGCAAATGGTGGATGCCTCCTGTGATAAATAGTTCCTGAAAGACAACAAGAGGGGAACACATCACAGAACCAGATATGTGGACATCCGCTATGCACAGACCCTACACAACTGTTAAATAAAATCAAGAAATCAATACACAGGAGGTTCAGGTTCAAAAGTTTACTAGTGTTCACCAGGAGGCAAACAACGTACAAGTACAGAATTTTGTCTAACATGAAACAGGAAGTATACAAGTTTTATAGTCTTTGCATTTAAGTTGTGCCCACCTTACTGACGTGGTATGTCACAGGGCATCTACATCACTTTAGCTTACAGTCCTCTATTCATAAAATATTGTTGATGCTGTATATTTAAAAAAAAAATTCCTCTGGTAACAATACGGCCTTGCTATCCACCTGGTCAGACATAATGTCTTTCTGTAAAGTTACTTCTTCAAGGTTTCACATCAGTTCGAATACAATAGCAGATTCATTCTTTTAATACACTTCTTTGTTCCCAGTAACACTTTCCCAACAGCTGCGTGTTATCTTAGTAACACATACACAAGGCCAAATCATCCCAGCAGGAAAGAGCAGAAGATTTCATTATTTCACATATTTAATTCCCTGACCCAGCAGATAATCACTTGTGAGAAGCATAAACATTAAGACTTGCTAAGCTAGCAGCTGCCAGGGTCAGAGGTCAACTTGCTACAAGCCACACTGCAGTTCCAGAACTACTTTGCAATTACACATGAATTCATCCTTTTTGTTATATCATTAATAGAATAAAATGCATTACATACTACTTTGCTTTTAAACTAGTATTTCACATATATTCAAATGCATATTTTTCTAACATTTTCCCCCCTATTAATTCTTTTTATTCTATTTTGAAGTATGCATAATGTTATTTCGTCTCCTAACCTCTTCCATTAAGGATTTTCAGCTAGGTGAGTCATTTTGATCTATACTTCAGAAAAAGTTTTCATCTGAGATTAATTTTTCAATCTCAATATCTTGGTACAAAGTTTCTGTAACAGATACATCAATAAAATCTTTGATTAGTCTTTTCATGCAGGGAATTCCACAACAAACATATGCTCCTATTAGGAGTATACCCACACAAATAGCAATCAGAATATTCATTAGGATGGAACCCCACCCCCCAAATAGATTCTGGAAAAAGTCCATCAGTGGGTTTGGGCCTGGTTCAGTCATGGCTGATACTTGCTGAATTACCTATAGGTGATTGTTAATTTCATGCCTATTGTCCGGTATGTATGCACAGCATTCTTCTTTGATAAGCGCACACATACCACCTCTCGCCACTAGGGTGAAGTCAAGAGCCATTCGTTTTTGTAGCACATCAGTTCTCATTGCATTCAGTTAATCAGTCACCAGTTCTAGGGCAGAGAAAGTTGCATTACTCATTACTTCGAGAAGTTTCGACAGTTTCCTCAACTCCCAGATTGATTTGACTGCTCCATATGCTGGGAATATTCCTGCCCAAGAAATAACACTGTCACTCAAGTCCATATGAGTCAATTTGCTTTTGTCCTTTACGTTATCATGGTCTTTCCAGCCAGCTTTGATCCATCCTACTGGATTTACAGGTTTCTTGACTGGACCTTCAGGTTTTCGGGCTGCTTCTCTCACATTTCGTATCTTACCCAAAGGTAATTCTGCAGTATGTCTTATAGCCGGAACCAGATAACCCAAAAAACAACTGCCAGACCAATTCTCAGGTAGCCATTTATATGCCTTTTTCCCACAAATAAAATAACAATTTTCTACTTTAGTACTAATACGCATTAACCCTGCATGAAACATTTTCTGGTCTATAACTGACAATTGTTTAAATAAAACAGGATTCTTGCGAATTTCATTCATGGTTGTTTTCAGTGAGTTCAAATATGAGTCATAATTAGTATTGCAAAGAGTATTGCCATTACTAGTCTTAATATAACACCGATAAGATATTGTTATATTACAATTGTTCCAGCCCACCTGGAGAATGTCATTTTTATAGAAACATACAATTCCCTTTTGTGTGACAGGTAAAAATAAAGCTATTTTGTCCTGTGATCTCACAGTACCTGTATCGAAAAGTAAATTCTCCCAAGTCTCATTTATTCCCAGAAGGACAGCGGACATTATCAGTCCTCCATATGCTGTTGGTATAGCTGTACAGACCCAGCAATTTGAAATGTTCATAGTCTCTGCATATACACGCTTCATGGCTAGGTATGTGTTAAAATTTGGATGCCAGTCTATGGATGTTTCACCACGCCTTCCCACTTTCACTTGTGTGGTTGAGTGTAGGATAAACCACAACAAGAGGAAAATTGTCACAATTATAGTCAATAAATGTATACTCAACAAAATGATTATGCAACATCTCTGGGGTTGATCTATATTTCTATTTGCTTTGTTCTTGGCCATTTCGCCCTTGTATATCAGTCACAAGGTTTTTATCAAGTTGAAAATTCTTTACCGGTTTGCAGTGTGTCAAATGGACCCAGGATGTCCTCTCAACCACTCTGACTGCAGTAGGAGTCGCCAACAGTACCTGGTATGGTCCTTCCCACTTTGGACTCGCCCAATTCTTCCTCTTCATCACTTTTAGCCACACCCACGTTCCCGGGACTAAAACTGCTTCCACCGGTCTGGTCTGTTCCTTATCTGAAAAAGAGTTAAACTGCAAAACAGATTTATTTGTTAACAGTTTCTTCATATAACTAGCTAATGAACTGTCAGCCTCTTGCTCTGCAGGCATGAGATCTTTCCACTGAGGCACATAATATGCTCTTCCAAAAACCATTTCGAAGGGAGTCAAACCCTTTACATTTGGAACCGTTCTCAAACTCAGCAGTACTAAAGGCAAACAGTATACCCAATTCTTCTGAGTTTCACTAACTAACTTTCTGAGTTTATTTTTAAGGGTTCCATTGTACCTTTCCACCAGTCCTGCTGACTGTGGGTGGTGGGCACAATGGTTCTTCAAGGAGATTCCAAAAAATCTTCCAAGTTTCTGGATTGTCTGATTGACAAAATGTGTGCCATTGTCACTATAAATCCTTTCCGTTATGCCAAATCTAGGGATTACTTCTTTTATCAGGGCTTTTGCCACTGTTGCTGCATCTGGATTTTTGGTTGGAAAACCTTCTACCCATTTAGAAAACATATCTACAATGACTAGACAATATTTTTTCCCTTCACACTTATTCAATTCTATGAAATCCATACAAACGGTATGGAACGGATACGGTGGTATAGGAAAGCTTCCTTGCTTGGGTTTAAATGCCCCTTGTGCATGATGCTTGTTACAAGTATGACAAACTGCACAAAATTTTTTTGTGTAGTTTGTGAATCCGCATGTTTGGAATATTCGGTTTACTAACTGTACCATCCCCCTGTTGAGACATGGCACTGCCCATGGCTCAACAAAGCTGCATATCTAAATAAATTAGATGGCAATATCGGTTTTCTCTCTTTGGAAATGTACAGTTCGTTTTCAAGAATTGCGCCTTGTTTTTCCCATTTTTGTTTTTCTGCTTTTGTAGTAAGCATCTGCATTGTTTTTAACATATCTAGATCTAAAATCTCAGAAGGTTGTAACTCTTCATTCAAAAGTAAAGTTTCTGAGTCTGAGGCTGCTTGCTTTGCAGCTGCATCAGCTCTCGCATTTCCTTTTGAAATCCTATCCTGTTGCTTTTTATGAGCTACACATTTGCAAATAGCTACTTTAGTAGGTAACTGGATAGATTCTAATAATTCCAAAATAAATTGCGCATGATTAATTGGGTTTTCCACTAGATGTTATCATTCCCCTATTTTTCCATTGTTGCGCAAATACATGTACTGTAGAGAAAGCATACTGACTATCAGTATATATGTTTACACATTTGTCTTTTGCTAAAGTACATGCCCGTGTCAAAGCTACCAATTCCGCTGCTTGTGCAGATAACTTATGTGATAGGGGTTGGGCTTCTAAAATTTCAGTGTCTGTAACTACTGCATACCTCACTAGATTCTTCCCTGTAGGGCCCCTTCTGCATGAGCCGTCCACGTAATATGTCACCTCGGCATCATCCAAGTACATATCTGCGAGATCATGTCTAGGCAAGGCTAACTGTTCAATTTCCTGCAGGCAGCTGTGCGGTGTGCCATCCGCAGGAGTTGGGAGTAATGTTGATGGATTTAATGTTGTACATCGTTCAATTGTCATATGAGGTTGGCTCAGCAGTATAGTTATACATGAAAGATGTCTAGCAGGGGAGAGATATGCTACTTTTTCTTGCAGTAAAATTATTGCGACTGCATGAGGCACTCTCAATGTGAGAGGGTGGAATAACACCACTGAGGCCGAGGCCTGTACTGCCATTGCAGCTGCAACTACTGCTTGTACACAGTGAGGCAAAGATTGCGCCACTGGGTCTAACTGCGATGAATAATAAGCTATGGGGCATTGCTTATCCCCGTGTTGTTGCGTCAGCACTGACATCATATATCCTTGTTTACAATCTACGGTCTGAAAGAACCGTTTGTGATAATTTGGGAGTCCTAAAACTAATGAAGAAGCTATTAACTGCTTCAACCTGCAGAAAGCCGTTTCTGCTTCGGTTGTCCATCGTAACAAATCTTGTGCTGCCATTGGCATTTTATATATTAAATCAGTCAGTGGAGCAGATTCCAAAGCATAATTTGGTATCCAACTCCGACAAAAATTAGTTGTCCCCAAGAAGGACATCATTTCCTTCTTGGTTGCTGGTTTGGGTGCTTGTAGAATTGCTGTCTTTCTATCTTTGTCTAATATCCTACCTTCATTGGATATCACATATCCTAGGTATCTAACCTGCTTTTTCCAGAGTTGTAACTTACTTTTGTTCACTTTGTGTCCTTGTGTTGCTAAGAATTTCAATAGCGCTATAGTATCTTCCCTACATTGCTGCTGGGCGGGGGCTGCTAGCAAGATATCATCTACGTAAAGTAGAATTTGACTACCTCCTGGTAGGGTAAACCCTGCCAGGTTGCTAGCCATTTCTTGTGCAAATATAGTTGGGTTCTCACAATATCCCTGTGGTAGTCGAGTATAAGTATACCTTTTCCCCTGAAATGTAAATGCAAACCAGTATTGACTATCAGGATGTATAGGTATAGAAAAGAAAGCATTGCTGATATCTACCACAGAGAAATACTTTTGTTGTGGTTTTAGGTCATTTAACAAAATATGTGGATCTGGCACCATGGGTGCTCTGGGTATCACTGCATTGTTTACAGCTTGTAAATCTTGAACCATCCGCCATTCCCCATTTGCTTTCTTAACAGGAAATAGGGGTGTATTACATGGTGAATCAGGAGATTCTACCAGTACTCCTTCCCTGAGTAATGCTGCTATTATAGGCTTGATTCCTATTTCTGCATCTTTTTTCAAAGGGTATTGTCTTCTCTGTGGCCTAAATACTGACTTTGGGGTAATTGTAACTGGTCCTGCTGTTCGAATAAGTCCTACATCTGACTTGCCTGTTGACCAAAGAGCCATCGGTATCTCACATAAAGCTTTCTCTTCTTCTTCTAATAAAAATGCTAATCAGCTGTCCTCGCTAGATTGCAAGTGTACAGCTGGATGTGTCTGCGTCAACCAATTCAACTTTTGTTTCTGTATTTCCTGTTCTGACAATTCTAAGTCAGTCTGTTTTTCCCACTTCATTACCTTTTCTCCTAAGTCTGCCTATTTTAAGTTTTTATTTTTTGTCAAGCTGACATGTGGTAATCGATTTGATCTATACAGTGCAAGGAATTCTTGAGGTAATGAACAGCTAACCACACTGTTCCCCTCAGCATCCCAATACAAAGTACACAATACTAATCTAGTTGCACGATTTCTGAACAATTCTTGCTCATACTCTCTATCAGGTCCTGGTGTATTACAGTAGTATAGAGTACAGTGTAACAAATGCTGTCGATCAGTGTCAAGGGAGGGGGCTTTACTGATGGCTACATTCATCAGTTCCTCGGTTACTGCCCCTGGACCAGTTGTAACTAGGTCCTGGCTGTACTAGTAAAAAGTTTTACCCTGCGATCGCACTACAAAGGCATCCATTTGTCTCTGTGCCCCCATACCCTGTATAGTTGGAACTACTGCTATGCCAAATATCTGCATAAGGTCCCTACCCAATAGATTCACTGGACACTTTGCAGAAACAACAATCTTACTTCTTTGGGTCATATCTGAAACAGGGTCAGTTATTGTTATATCATGGGAAAGTGGTTCCCTGTATAGCTGTCCGTTCGCAGCTTTCACTAGTATATAATCAGGTGATTCAGAATGTTCTGGTAACTTGGAGGGGTGTATCAGGGTCCGTGATGCTCCTGAGTCACACAGGAATTTAACTTCCATTCCCTCCACCAGAAGTGTAACTTCCGGTTTCGTATCTGCTAAGTAGAGCTCTAGGCTCAATAATGCTAAATCCAAAATTTCACTTTCTTCATCCTCCATATCTACTTGCACTTCCTCTATTCCTTCTATCACATTTACATTTGTTTTCTGTTTATTAACTTCTCCTGATGATTTCTGATCTCTGCATGATGTATCTTCACTATCATATAGTCAGTCCTCATCTCCCTTGTCTTCTGTGATTACCTTTTTGCTTTGTTTACAATCCCTCGCTAGATGTCCCTTCTTTCCGCACTTACAGCATTCACCTCTCTTTTTCCTTTCCTCAAAGTCCTCTGACCATTTGTCAGACTGTTTATTTCCCTGGGCATTTTTCTTTCCCTTTTTACCTGACTGTAACACAAACACTTCAGCTCCATCTTCAGCAGTGAAGACTTGCACTTTCTTTTTCTTTTTGCTATTGAAATGTCTTTCAGCATGTCTAGCATATTCAAGTAAGGCTTGTAGCCTACCTGTTCGATGGTCTATCATGTGCTTCATAATGAAGCTTCTGATAGGTGCAATGCAACCTTTTAAAAATGCATTTTTTCAATTGCTGTTCATACGGGGAATCATTCACTTGATTTTCAGGAACTGTCATACCGCTATGATTATTAAAACATTCCAATAATCTAGCATAGTACCCATCTATTGTCTCATTTTCCTGTTGTATGCATTGGTTAATGCAAGTCCAGTCTGCTCTAGGTTTCCATTTCTCAGAGATTCGCTCTGTAAGACCTTTCACTCTATTGTCTAATTCTGCGTCACTATGTCGGAGTGGTTTAAGCTCTGCATTACGAGGATTTCAGGTGCCACAAATCATGTGCCAATCTGGACCTATAATTTGTCTTACTACTTTTTCTACTTCTTCCCCATTCAAGTGGTAACTCAACCTCATGCCTTGCAAATCTTCTAAAAATTTTGTAAAATTAACTTTCGGATGGGAAATTCCCTCAGTAGCTTTCCGGATATCCTCCAGTGTCCATGGTCTGTATACTAAGAGTGTTGGGTCTTGCCCTGCTTGTCCTGCCTGAGGATTTGGGACCTCTATAAGTGGACATATTTCTTCCTCACTCTCATCCTGTAGGTTTCTCTCTATTTGATATGATTCTGCGTCCCCATGTATTTTACGCGCTCGGGACCTAATTTCAATAGGATCTCTAACAAATGGTTGTGGTCTCGCTGAGACTTCAGGATAACGCAGCGGTGGACCAGCCTGTCCACTCGCTTCATATCCTGAAAAAGGCAACGGAGGGGGCAGGGAAGGTGGAGCTGTTGCTATTACTATATTATTATCTTCTTTGTCTAAAAATAATGTTTTTGAATTCTTAATCTTCTGTTCCCTACGGTTTGCTTCCTCAATCCACCTGTGTGCCTGAGGAATGCTTAATTGCCGTTGCTTTTTTGCCTGACCTCCCGCATCAGATTTCAGTTGCTTAAGGAGTTTAAACAGTGAAGTTTTATCTAATTTGCCATCAAATTCGTATTTGTTAACCCATTTCGTATAATACCTAACATTATCAGAACGTTGTGATTACATATATTTTGCGTCTTCGGTTAGGGGCGGATCTCGTGATGTTTTAGTGCACTGATTTCCCATGTTAAAAATGTTATGTAACCCTTCTTATTACGTGATATCAAGATTTCAGTTTCTTTTCACAGTTTATCTAGAATAACTGCCTACCTTATTCTGTTACCCTGATCTATGACCAAATATACAGTAATTCCTTTTGTCCCTGATCTGCATAACAAATCTTAACAACGATATATACTGCAACCTAGTCCCTGATCTAAAATAGAAAAAAGGCAAAATCTTCCTACCTGAGCCTCCGGTATTGAGCCATCCAGGATCCGCTCTTCGGCCACAGATCAGAAAGTGGCCAGCCTCTTTAAACGACAATTCAGTCGGAGGTCTTTTCACCCAAGAAGAACCGTTTCGGTAACTTCTCCTGCGCAGTATTCAACCACCGGTAGACTCTGATCTGCAGCTGTCTGAGGGATTTCCGGTCCGAAGGACCAAACTGTTAAATAAAATCAAGAAATCAATACACAGGAGGTTCAGGCTCAAAAGTTTACTGGTGTACACCAGGAGATAAAAAACGTACAAGTACAGAATTTTGTCTAACATGAAACAGGAAGTATACAAGTTTTATAGTCTTTGCATTTAAGTTGTGCCCACCTTACTGACGTGGTATGTCACAGGGCATCTACATCACTTTAGCTTACAGTCCTCTATTCATAAAATATTGTTGATGCTGTATATTTTAAAAAAGTTTTCCTCTGGTAACAATACGGCCTTGCTATCCACCTGGTCAGACATAATGTCTTTCTGTAAAGTTACTTCTTCAAGGTTTCACATCAGTTCGAATACAATAGCAGATTCAGTCTTTTAATACACTTCTTTGTTCCCAGCAACACTTTCCCAACAGCTGTGTATTATCTTAGTAACACATACACAAGGCCAAATCATCCCAGCAGGAAAGAGCAGAAGATTTCATTATTTCACATATTTAATTCCCTGACCCAGCAGATAATCACTTGTGAGAAGCATAAACATTAAGACTTGCTAAGCTAGCAACTGCCAGGGTCAGAGGTCAACTTGCTACAAGCCACACTGCAGTTCCAGAACTACTTTGCAATTACACATGAATTCATCCTTTTTGTTATATCATTAATAGAATAAAATGCATTACATACTACTTTGCTTTTAAACTAGTATTTCACATATATTCAAATGCATATTTTTCTAACAACAACCAAAATGGGCTGCACTATCCACTGCTCCATCACACATCATACCGCACAGTCTATCAACATACTGCATGTGTAGCTATCACCAAGATAGTAGTAATACCGGTCATGTCCCTGTGTGCTCTGACAGAGTCTGCTGTATGTTTTTACACCCATCACTGCAGTCTACTGTGGTGTGTCCCCTATGGGCAAAGTCCCACTACTATGTCATACAGCCACCATCAGACAAATAGCTGTGTGCTATTACAACTATAAGGAGACAGTCCAGCAACACCAGTGTGCCCCAGTGACAGACAGCAATGCAAACCTGATGCAGTATATCTTCCCTGTAAGTACCATACCTCTCCACTGCACAGATGTTTGCAGAATGTGAACGTGTGCCTCATAGAAGTTGTTCTTTTGGCACAAACATGTGGACGCCTGACAAACGGTTGACCTATCATTGATGGTTGTTATCAGAATATAGAGAATCTGGCTGTTACACACCAGACCCCCTCAGAAAACACTTATGCTACAGTAATATGTGTTAGTCTAGTCATAGTCTTACTTTGTATGGCCAATATGCACACTCTGTTGCTGAGTTTGGACCTGTGCTCCCCCAATAACAATGGCTATGACATGAATTCCTGCTGTAAGGGTTGACATGTATTTTAGCTATAGCTCTCAAGCAATGAGGTACGAATGCCAACAAAACAGTGACCTAGCCAGAGTACATTAGGGACAGACAGAGACACCTTTACATTGTCTGAACTATTTCTGTTTGACACAGACAGACTGAGAGGAGGTGAAGTACATTGTGTGATATTACATCTGTGGAAACCCTTACTTATTGTCAATACATCTAACTCGTAATCCACTAGCTTTCCTACAGAAGCTGACTCATAGGAGGATTGTTGAGAGGCATGCCTGTAGTTGTTGGACAACAGATTACCACCAGCATGCCAATGCCATAGCTGTACTACAGGCCTGCTGCTGTAATCCCTATTCCCCATACCTCCATCCTCCCATCAGCATCCCATTATATGGGGACATGTAGTACATACCTGGTAGAGTAAATTAATCATTTTTAGACCAAATCCTCCTCAAAGAGCTTGCTAAACCATAATTTGTCTGAGTAAAGCAACACACAGACCTGTTCCCCATAGGGAGTTGATTGCCTTTTGTAGGTAATGCTCATGAACCGGTAATTTCCTGTGCAACAATCTGTGGCTCAGACTTGCTAATTGCATCCAAAACAGCTGGATTGCACTTTCATTAGCCAATGACATGGCACCACAGTGCAATATATAAAGTCTTCATGTAGGCCTTGGCCCCTTTCTTAGTCTTTGAGATGGATATTAGTAAGGTGTGGAGACTACAGCATCACAGAGTGTAGGTACAAATACTGTCCACTGTTGAGATTTATGAGGTATGTCCACAGTTTTGCATTATATGTTTGGCCATTGTCCCATGACACTGTGATTATCTGGAAGTTCTGTGGTAAACATTGTGGGTTGAGGCCAGTAAGGAGAGAGACATGTAAGTGTCAGGCATCATACCCATCAAAATATGCATGCTGATGCAGCAGCTGCTATTCTATCAGCTAGCTATCTTTGTAGGGGCAAACTGTGAAACATGTCCCTGTCACTGGACCTTTGATCCCCCCACCCTTTATATATGGTTTTGTCTGGATCCCTTGTTCTGGGGGTTGTGAGGTATAGTAGGTCTGTAGCAGCTAGCTTAAGATACAGCTGCATTTGTACTAGGACACATAGGGGGAGTGTGAACTCTTTGGAGGACAGCAACCTGTACGTGTAACTGAGGTAGCAGTGTCAGCTCTGTCGTTAAAGCAGAGCCAGGGTAAGGGTACCTTTTACAGTCCAATCAAGGTATGTGCTTAGGGTGCATCAGTTATGTAACAGTGCCAATCGCAGAGTAGTAGGTGACATATATTTCTGTTATACGAATATATGCAGTGTGTCCCTACATACAGGCCTTTGACTTGCAAACATGGGTAGCAGTTAATTCAGTAGAAGCAACCTGTGTAGGTTAAAAGTACATGACTCAGTCATTACTTGATGTATTCACAAGAATATAATTGATGTGCTACACACTGGATTCAAACCCAGGAGTGTGGGTGGCAAAATATACTACATAGAAGGCATTTAACACACTGACCTACTGAGTCATTGTTGTAGCAGGTGTATTTGCAAGATTAACCCCGGGTATCACTTCTGTGTCACTGTTAGACAGAGGCACAGTATACTAACCTCGAAAAAGGGCATAGCAAAATAAATTTAAAATGGGTGGTGAAAGCCAAACACATTCTGGCTAGGCTTATAAATGCCCTAGGGCAGATAGCCTAGTATGAACCTATGAACCTATGAACCTATATATGTGCATACATACAGTCTGTGACACACGTCTGCATCCATCATTAGGTGAATAACTTTCAAAGGCAGTTGTTGTGCAGTAGGATCCCAGTTGTACACATGTACTTTTCCATTGCTGCCTTAGCAGGTATGTTTAAAGATGTTGCTGATAAAAGGGAACAATTACCTGCTATCATACCTGTCAGCTTCTCAGAACATGAAATCTGGACAAAGCCATAAATAAAAGTGGGACAAAAGCCCAAAAATAGGGACAACATTTAAATATTGCTCTTACAAACTTAGAATGTTGATATAATAACAGGTTTTGCATTAGCGAATGTTTTCTGAAGGGTATGAAATCTGATACTCAAAGTCTGTCATGATTTTCTAACGTCAATCTTTAATGACTTGTCACCACTTTCCCAGAAAATTACAAATTTATGAAAAACAGACCAAAAATAGGGGGCAACAATCTGGACATTCTGCAGCAATCTGTACAGTTGAGAGGTATGCCTGCTATCCCAAGCCTCATGAACATCCATTATTATTTATGTGGCTGTGTACTGCCATACTGTTTGCATTATAGTCCCAGGTACACACACATTTTTCCCATTATATGTACTTGCAGTCTGTCACTGGCAATCAGTACATTTTGCTGGAAACACCTGTTTTTATTCAGAGCTGAGTGGCCTGGTGGGATAATGCACTATGCTATAGTTGACAGGGGCCTGGATTTGAGATGTGGCAGGGGTGATTATTTTGCAATTTTGCCTATCACTATGAGAAACAAATAAGATCATTAAGGTACTTTTAAGTTCATTTAAGCAAGTTTGTAAAAATTGAGAGGCGCACCACTTTACTCAGAACAAACCCGTGCTAAAAATTAAAAAAAGAAAAGAAAAAGGGGGTGATAGGACAGTGCTGAAATGGGGGCAAGTAGAGAGAAAAACATACTGAAAGGTAGGTAGGGTTGTGCAGGAAAAGTGGTGGAAAGGACCATAGCTTTCCATTTCTTGTACAGCAACAGCTGTGCAGTTTTTACAGACTTTGTACATTAATTTGGTACCTCAAACCCCAGAGAGAGGGGTGAGGACAACATAAATGTGTTGTCAAGCCAGTTGGACCTAATGTCCATTGGACACGTGTGAAATGGAGTGCTATGTATGTATGGGGCAATACATTTTTTGTGGGAGAGGTCCCCATTTTTTTTTTTTTTTTATAAGGAGAGAGTGGAATGTTGGGGGAGGGATGTAGGTATGTGTGGAGAGGTAAGTTGGGTAGCAGGTCTTAGCAGGTCTTAGCAGAGCTTAGCTAAGCGCAGCAGATCAAGACTGAAAAATAATCACAATAATTTGACTTTGAAAAATAAATGATTAAATTACCTCCCATGTATTCAAACCCTGCACCTACTGCTCATAAGGCCATACTTCTAATGACTTGGCCATGTGAATATGTACAATGCTAATATACTTTTACATATACCTCTGACCTCATGTTAAGCACTGTTAAGCAGCACGCTGCACCATGCAAACTTGGTAAGCTATGCCTAAACTTGACCTTTGCATTACAAATTAAATGCATCCAGTTTTTATTTTAGGATGTCTGGCACATGTCAGTTGCTGCACTTCATGCTGTTCTGCACAAACTTGAAAAAAAATTAAAATAACATTAAATGCATTGATATAATGTACTTGGACAGTGCAGGGGGTGTGTTACTCATCTGCAGACACAGTTAGTCACACACTACCTACACTGATTCAGTAACAGTGTTCCACATCTTTCCCTCAGCAATGTGCCATCATTGATATGCATGGTACGCAACTGAGTGAGAACTGCATACACAGACGTGGTAACTTCCATGTAGGCTCTACATTATGCCTACATGGATTTTATTAAATCTGGGGTTCGTTTATTCAGCAATTCATTTTGAATGTTTTGAATGCTTTGTCTTATATTCATCAACTGAAAAATCATTTTAAAGAGTTTAAGTACCTAGAAATAGTTTCTGACCTGTTTATGAGTCGCTTGCAAGTCGCTTGATTCACTGATGTCTATTCCTCCTTTTATGACTGTGCACCTCATGGTTTTAAGAAGTTTTGAGTTTGGATCCCAATTCTGACATGATGTTACCCATCTTGTGTATTCAAATAAGTTGATGAGGCTTGGGTGTTCTTGTAATATGTTTATTGCACACAAACACATCAGGATAGATGACTGGTACATAAAAATAAATGAACTAGCTAACTGACTGACTGCTGCACACATGCATGCTTTCACTCCAGCTGCTTACACAAAATGGCACTCTGCTTGCACATGCTCAGTACTTATATGCACATGCCCATGAACTATAATGGTTTTAAAGGTACAACACCCACACTATGGTCTACAACCAAGTCCAGGATTTCATTACACCTGGTTGGATGCAGGCTAACTAATCCAGAAATGTTGTATTGATGATGTCCAGAAATCTCTGGACATAAATGCTAGAGGATGTATACATTTCTCAGTTAATGGAGGGTAATTGAATTCCCCTAGGAGAATGGTATTTGGCTTAATGCATAGGGCTTCCATACTTGTTAGGTGATGGCAATAACTCATCACCTCCTTCCCTTCTTTCCTCTATTTTTGTCCTACCCCACTATTTTTTCTGCTTACGCTTCTTACAATGTCTAGAAATCTCCTATACATCTTTCTGGCATTTGCCTTTTGTTTCCATTTTCTGGCTGTTCCACTCTTCACCTCAGTTGTTATTAATCTTATTGCCCACATTCCTTTTTCTTCACCACCCCCTCTTATTTCCCTATACCCCACATGCAAAACACCAATGCTTTCCCCCTTATTTTCATATATGCTCTTCCAGATTTTCAGACCCTCTGTCCAGATCTTTTGTGCCAAGGTATACTCCCAGAACAATGGGTTCCATGCATTCATCTTCTGTCAAGCACCTCTAGCATCTTCAATTTGTTTTCCGTCCACCCATGGTGAAGTTTACATTACATGGCATCACCCATTACCAACAGTTCAAAGGATAGATGTGATAAAACCAGACAGTGTGATCCATGAAAAGAAGACAAAAGTATTTGTTTATTTATTTATTTATTTTATTTATTTTTCAAAGCTAGTTATGAAAACAAAATTGCCACTGATTCTAAAGACAACCACAAAGCATTCTATAGCTATGTCAAAAATATCAATGGCAACACTCAGATCTGCTCTGAGTTACAGCACAATGGCACTAAATATACAGACCCAACTGATATTGCCAACATCCTGGCAGATAGGTTCAGTGCTAACTTTACCCCCTCTCACCCCCTAAAGAGGCCATCTCCATACCGGAAGAATGCAAAGTTCCTGTAATCACGGCTGCACAGATAAAAGTCACACTCTCCAAAGTCAAGAACACAGCATCCATGGGACCAGACAACATCCCAGGCTGAGTTCTGCATGAACTACAGAACTAACTGGCACCCCACCTAAGTACCATGTTCAATCATGGCCTCACCTCAGGCTTTCTGCCTGCTGAATGGCACACAGCGACTGTTATCCCACTCCACAAGGGGGGAGCCACCACAGACCCTGGAAACTACCACACCATTAGCCTGATGAGCCTGGCCTGCAAGGCCATGGAACGTATCATCATAGAACTTATAAACAAAGACATTGGTAATCTCCAAACTCTGGACCCCACCCAGTTCGGGTTTGTAAAAGGCAGATCATGTTTCCTAAGCCTGATAGACTTCTTTGAAGCAGTCACCAAAGCCGTAGACAAGGGTAAGGTGGTTCACAAAGCCTATCTAGATCTTGCCAAGGCTTTCAACACCATCCCCCCACTCTAGAATTGTAGATAAACTCACTAAACTAGGTATAAATCCCTATGTCACAAGATGGGTTGCCAACTGGCTCACTGACAGAACCCACACTGTGAAAGTAGCAGACTCCAAATCTGACTTCAGACCAGTGACAAGTGGAGTATCACTGGGTTCAGTCCTGGGTCCTCTTCTGTTTGGTATCTACGTCTCTGAAATACAGGCTAAGACAGAAGGTCTTTGGCTAATGAAATTCGCAGATGACAGCAAACTAGGAGCCATAATTGAAACTCCTAATGATGTGGACATCCTACAAAAGGGCCTCACTGAGACAGATGCCTGGTGTCAAAGCCATGGCCTCAAGCTCAATGGCAAAAAGTGCATTGTCATCCCTTTGGTAAAAACTCTGTACTCATGAACTACAACATAGGCAGTACTATACTTAACACCAAAAGTGTGATAAGAGACCTTGGGACACAGGTGGACAGTAGTCTCTCCTTTGATAATCACTTCGCCACAGTAGTCAGGAAATCCTTCTACGTGGCACACCTCATCACAAAAGGTTTCTCATGCAGAAAAAAAGAGGTCATTGTTTCCCTCTACTCGTCACTCATTAGACCCATTATAGAGTACAATGCCCCTTTTGGTATGTACCTCACAAGACATCTACAACAACTGGAAAGGCCATAGAAATACCTCACAAAGAGGATTACTGGCCTCAAACAGATGCCTTATGCAGACCGACTCAAAAAACTCCAGCTTTACTCCGTTGCATATCACCTACTCAGAGGTGATCTCTGCCTAACATACAAAGCTATGTCAAACCCAGAGCTGTTGGATATGCTCCACTTAAAGAAATCCCAATCCCTCTGAGCTACATGCTCTAGGGACCTAAACCTTGTCACCACGATAAACAGAACATGCCAGAGGGATATATTCCTGTCTCAGAGACTTCCCATACTCTGGAATAAACTACCTATCTATATCAAACAAAGCTCCTCATTAGCACTCTTCAAGAAAAATCTTGATGATTGGATGGGAAATAGAAAATTCACCCCGGGGATCACCTCTGTGACTCTGCTCGACAGTGGCAAAGGAAAATAATTTTCTTGGGTGGCAAAAGCCAGGGTACCTTTTTGGCTGGGCTTGTATAGGCCCCAGGGCCGATAGCCTAGTAAGTACCTATGAACCGATGAACCTATTTGTTTGCCAGGATAGTCCAACTGGATACATGTCCATTTTCGGTAGAGGCCCGGGGAGAAAAGCTCCAAAAAGACATTCAACAAACTGTTACATTTTTACTGTTTAAAACACAAAATAAAACACAAATAAAAGGATTTTTACACAGATGTAAACAAGCACAAAAACAGATACACAAACAAATTATTACATTTTTACTCAGATGGAAAATTCTAGACAGTGTTTTTAAGAATGATAGGGTATTGAATGCCTAGTAGGCCCAAGGAGATTATAGGATTTATAAGTTAAGAAACAATAAAGTGCTGGCAGAAGTCCTTCATGTGCACACAAGTGATGGTTAGAGTTAGTCTGGATTAGGGCAAGGACATAGCCATCTTTTTCTAAAGTACTGAATCAGACTTTTCTTGAATTGAGGTAGAGAGATTTCAGATGTAAGATTAGCAGGAAGAGAATTCCAAGTTTTGCCAACAGGGTTAGTAAATAGAGATCTACTGGCTGTGTTATTGGATTTGAGAGTTTGAACTAGTAGTCTTTTAGATGAATGAAGTGCGCTAAGGATACTGTAGGGGGTGATGAGGTTTTTAAGTACAGGTGTATTATCTGGTTGGTACAGGATCTTGTGTGCAACTATTAGTTGGTTAACCTGAAGTAGGTTAGGCAGTTCAAGCCATCCTAGCAGATTTAAGTTATGACAGTGATGAGTTCTGTAGGCTACATCGGTAGCAAATCTAGCAATGGGATTGTAGCTGCTAGGAAGTTTATTAAGGTCACTTTTGCTGAGGTATGTAAACAGAGGGGAAGCACAGAGGAGGTTGGAAAGTAATGTGTATGAGCAAATATAGTTCTGGCTAATGGTGTTAGGAAGTACTTGATCCTATACAGTGAGCCAAGTTTTTTATTACCTGTTTTAATAGTTTTATGCTATACAGATCAAACTTTAGGTTATTATCTATTATAACTCCTAACAGTTTGGTTGAGGAATCTGGGGAAATAATGGTTCCATTGCTGGATTTTAATGTAAAGGTTATAGAGGCAGACCTGTGAGTGGGGGAGAAAAGCATCTGTTTGGTTTTATTAAGATTTAACATGAGACGGTTGTTAAGGAGCCAATTTCCAACTGTGTTAAAAGTATTTTGGGATAGAATCTGCAACTCTGTAGGTGAAGTGTCAGAGCATACTAAAGTGGAGTCATCCACATATTGAATGCATGTTGCATTTGGGATAACCTTATACAAATCATTGGTGAAAATGGAAAATAATAGTAGACCTAGTGTGGAGCCTTGAGGTACTCAGAATAGTAATGGGGTATGCTATGGCATCTGCAGCTTTTTGTAGATATGCTGCAGGGAGGAAATCAGTGGACAGGGTGGTAGGCTTTAGTTTTTTAAGTAATTTTCGGACCAAAGATGTGCAAACTTGCTTGAAGTTAAAGGGGAGTTGGGAGCAGGGTGTAGTGGCCGGAGAATATGGGCATCCAGGGGATAATTGGTTAGTTAGGTTCTGGATGGTTGTTGTAAAGAAGCTATTAAAGGTATTGGCAATTTTTGTTGGGGGGTTCTGGTTAGAATCCAAGGGGGTAGGAGTGGAGGACTGTCCTGGACTAAGGAGTTTGTTTATACCTACCCAAAACTCTTGTGGCTTGTTTAGGTGTTTTTCTTATAGATGACAGTAATGTTTTTTTTGTTTAATGTGGTGGAAGTAGCATTGATCATTGAAATTGCTACACCCAGTGACTACAATGTCTTGCATACAGAGAGATACAAAGTCATAAAATATCAGGATTTGCTTGCAGAAACAAAAACAATATAGAGAAAGATACCCAGACATTTCCAATAGTAGTAGGAGCAATGGGTCTTATAAAAAAAGAATCACAATTGTATTTAGATATGTTACTAATAAATGTATCTTCATATAAATTGCAGGAGTCATTACTGGGCATATTTCCGGAGCTGCAAAGAGCACTTCTGGATGACATCGAAGACTGAAACAATACTAATTTAAAGAACTAAATTCATACTTTTACTTAGGAATGGGGTCCATTCCCATCATGGTATCAGAAACCCTATGGATTTGGAGAAATTAAAAAGTTTGAAAGATGATTTGTAGGGTAGTTTGGTGTTTATGCAACACTGACATTATCAGTCTTAGCCACTATTCTATAGTTGTAGTCCCAGACCTGTGGTTGGTTAATTGGGATTAGTACCCTCTTTTTGTCCACATTTGTTCACTCATTTCTCAGTGAGACATTGCACTTTCAGCAAGATTGACAGGATATAAATGGTACAGGACCTTATTAGTTACATATCCTCTCTTTCTCTGTCTCTCTGTCTCGTCACTCACTATCTCTTTGGTACACTGTACCCTGTCAGACCATGATGCACTGATACGTGCTACCAGTTTTTGGATGCATCCCTCTCCACAGGTAGGGAGACTTTCTTATTTTTTTGTTAGATGCCCTAAATTTAAGGAGGTTTTACTAACTTTTATGCAAAAGTTTGCTCAAGACTATGATCTAGATAGTTATTCTCATTCTTATCTCTGGACTTTGTATAGCTACTACTTACATGCAAGCTTGCAGTCCTTGGTAACTGGCATTTGGAAATCATAACAGCAGGAGGAATTAAATTCCTTGCAGAATGATTGCGGATGTTTGGAAGCAAGCTCATCTGCATCCAGGTCTAAGAAATATTAAAAAAAGACATGAAAAGCAAATTACAGGACTTTGTTAATATAGGACAGAATTAGCTTTAGACCAGCTGTGCATACTATTATGTCTCTTTAACATTTATCGCTGCTTAACTTGAAAATGTCAAGTGGTTTCTCATTAATATGCCATCCCAACATTTGTACATCCCCAAGGCAACAATAAATCGTTGTCCTTTATTAGGTCTATGATTCTTTTCTATGCCCATTGTCTGTCAGTCGTCTGAGATGGCGATGATATTTTTACTGAAAGTTTTATCACAAATGCATTAGAGAAATTCCGTAAGTCTCTTCCACTCCTTTCTTAAGAGACAATGTTGTTGTTGTGTCTTTCGGCTTTTCCAGGTTAGGGGTCACCAGAGCGGAACTCCGGTCTGCTAATGATTGGCAGTAGATTTTTACGTGCCGAGTTGCCAGCCCTGACGCACAACATTCAATGAAGGTATGCCCATTCACGCATGTCTCCACACAGAAGACGCTCTAGCTGAGAATCGAACAGACAGCATCTTACTGTGAGGCAACAACGCTACCGCAGCACCACCACCGCAGCTTTCTTAATGTAAGTGCTAAAGACAACAATATTGAAATAGTAGGTTCTTGGAGTAACAGTTAAATTCAAATTCAGTATGGATCCTGAAACAGATGACCTTCCAGCTAAGATATTCATGTCCTTATTTGTATGGGCTTTGTTTTTTTTAACTTTTTATCTAGATGAGAATTATTTACCTAGATGAGAATTACTGGTTCTTTTCAAATAAAATATTCATAGATTCAGGATCAGTCCATGTTTTTTCAGCTGTTTGTAGGAAGATTTTTCAGTCATTTATGCATCTTTGGTAGAAGTCCTGCCCTAACAGGTTTTGTGCCACATGAATGGAGGACTACAGTGGTCGCCCTCATTCCTAAGGGAGGACCATCAAAAGATCTGGAAACAGCAGACCCATTTGTCTGACTAGTCTTATTTGTAATACCATGTAAAGACTTATCTTGGGAATTATCAGTAAGGACATATGAGACCTCCAGACACTAACCATCTCAGTTTGGCTTTGCCAAAGGAAGGACATGCAGAGTGAATCTGGAAAACTTGTTTGAAAAAGTCACTAAGGGAATTGATGAGGGGAAAATTGTACAAACTGCCTACCTAGATCAGGTTACAGCATTTAATACAATACCCCAGTGGAGTATTGTCAATAAAATTACAGAACTTGAAATGAACCCCTTTATAACATGCTAGCTAGCTCGTTGACTCATTGATAGGATCTAGGAGTTTTGAATCAGTGAGGCCAACACCTCAAAGAGGCTGTTTGCCAGTGGAGTCTCCCAGAGCTCTTTGCTAGACCCACTCCTATTTGGCATCTGCTTCCTTACTGTCAAAAGTCAATGTTAAAAGCTTCTGACTAACCATATTTGCAGATGATTGCAAACTGGGAGCAGTCATGGAATCCCCACAAGATGAGAATATTCTTCAAGAAAGGTCTTATACAAACAAACATTTGGTGCCAAAACCATGGCTTAAAACTCAATACCAAGAAATGCATTATAGTACATTTTGTGAAGTTTGCCACCCCAAGTAACTATGTCATCAATAAAACACCCTTAAAGGTCGAATCACTGGCCATGGCTCTAAGAACTCATATATATCATAACCTAGGCTTTGACAAACATGTGAACAAGGTAGTAAGAAAATCCTTCTCTGTTGCTCAACTTATAAGCCAGGGCATGGCATCTAGGTCCAGAGAGGGCATCATACCATTGTAGTCAGCCCTCATCAAGCCCATCATAGAGTATACTGCCCTTTTCATTATGTACCTGACCAGACACATACAACAACTGGAATGTCCACAATGGTTCATTGCAAAAACAATACAGGAAGAAAACACAGTTCCTATGGTGATCACCTTAAAGCCCTGTCTCTTTACTCAGTATCATACAGACTTCTTGGAGGTGATCTTTGCCTGTCATACAAGGCATCCCTGGACTGTGTTTTGAAAATCTTTTGCACATCCACAAAATGAACAGCATCAGAACTATTAGATTAAGACATACATTTTTCTTGCTATATAAATAGAACATATTGGAGAGACAGATCTGTTTCTCATAGAATTCCCATTCTCTGGAACAGGCATCCATGTGAAGCAGAGTTCCTCCTTATCCCTATTTAAGTGCAATTTGGATAAATGGATTGGTAATTGGAAATTCACTCCTGGTCTGGATCCTATGTCTTTGTTGGACAGAGGCAGTCAGTAAATCACCCCCTATAAATCAAATATAAATCAAATTTGTGGGTCATATTTCGGTTGTATGGCTATGCTTTTAAAAATACTAGTAGTCATTACCATACTATATACGTATGAATCTGTGAATCTATTTTTAACACTATACGCAGTTACTTTTTTCCCACAGATATGACTTGTGTATTAAAATTTTGTTCACTAAAGTTATCAAAAATTTTACTCTGCTTTGTGCATACATGCACTGGTATATTAGATCTTTCTAAGTGTTATTTTAAGTCCAGTCTTTTAATACTAATTTCATCTTTTATTTTACTTCGGACATCTTGATGCTCTGTCAGAGAAAGAGAGTTCTTGTTAGGAGACTCCTACAGTGCAATTGTTCTTAGGTTTCTTATTGCACTCTGCTCAGCTCCTAAATGACTGATCTTTTCATGGAACTATCTGCATCATATCTATATCATTCACTTGTGAAATTTTTGGAATTTTTGTTCTCTACAGTATCAGTTTCATATTAGATGTGCCTTGATACAGGTGTTCCAGAGGTCCCAGTAGGCACACCAGGTCACATTCTTTGCAGTTGTCTAAAACTGGAGGAGTTTTGGATTTAGTTAGGAAAGCGTCCCATAAAGGAGTTGTATTTCACCCCCTTTTGCTGTTCTGAGCAGATTTTGTTCAGTTTAGCTACTTGAATAAAACAAGTGGTGTAGCTTTCTCTTCCTTTGTTTATCCTAATTGGAGCTAGGAAAGCAACTACCAGAAGAGGAAAGTCTCAGCACATTCCTAACAGTTTGCAATTTGTGGTTCATTTATATTTTATGTAGATTAGCCATAAAATGGAAGGGTGTTCTTTTAAAGGTACCAAGGTATCAGAGATCCTGGTCTCCAGGATACAGCTGATTTCAGTTCTAATTTCACCTGCTTCTATCCTATCTGCATCTTTTCTTTGCATTTTCCTTATTAACAAATGCAGGTTTCATTTGTTTGCTTTATTGTTCTTATCACATTTCTGTGTTTATTTACAAATATTACCGCCATTTTTTTATAACTAGTATTGAACTCTGGACATCATTATCATATAGTTTTACTAATAAACCTGTAGTGACCATAAAGTTACATTTTCTGTTGAAATTCTATATTTCTGTTAAATTTAGATTTTTTTTTTACTCAATGTTGAGAATATTATTTTTTTATCTTATGCATCCTATATTCCATTAAGTTTTACAACTCGGATTTCATGTATTTTTGTTATGTTGAATTAGAAGCTTGAAATTAAAGAATAGAACAAATGAGTCCAATATGTATTTAATGTTATGTATCCTTATTTTCCTCTGCCCATATACCACTGTAAGTAAATTATTTATTTCATTATTTATAAGGATTCCAGAGTGAATGTTACAACAAAAGAGATCCTGATGGTGAAACAGGAATCACCAATCACAAGTTACCTGCAAGTATCTTCATCCTTTCATAGGTAAATACAAGGCTAGTTGACCTTGTGGGCCTTTTTAAGCTTATTCAATTTCCTCAAAGGTGAGAACCAAACTCTGTACCTTGTGTCTGTGAGGTAAGAACTGAGAACTCTTCTGAGAGTGAAGGAGAAGTCATGGATTATTCTTCCCAAATGTTTTTCCCATTAGGATATACAACCAACAAAGTAGATAATATTTCCACTTACACAACAAGAAAATCTCATTTAGAGACATGTTTGGTAGAAAGAAGAAGCACTTCAAATGGAAAGTAAAACAGGTGTCTAAGGCTCATAAAAGATATTTTAACTTATTTGATCTGGGTGCCCCTAAATCACTGGTTATTTCTTCCTGCCATAGAAACTCTGGAGTGTATATATTTCTGTCAGCTATCCAAGAACCAGGCACTCAATATGCAACACAGAGATTCAGTCAGGATCAAGATTCCAATAAATAAATCTGTATTTATCCAAAGTGGCACATTCAGGTATTCTCTCCTTGGATCCAGAGAAAGGATACAAATTAGTTCTTACTCCAAGTACTGTCACAAATGATAATGAAAGCCTCCCACTAGAATGCTTTGGGAAGAACATTTATATCACAAATGATAATGAAAGCCTCCCACTATAATGCTTTGGGAAGAACAGTTATACAGCTGCTTCACTGACCTTCTTTCCAGTTAATTGTGTAACTCATACAACAAAGTTTCAAATAGCAGCAAATTAATTGTCAGACACATACGACCAATTTTCGAATAGCACTCTTTCATCAATTAATAAAAAAAAAAAGCTTTTGCTGGTATCTGATCAATGCATGAGGCAAAAACTGATGGAACTCACCAAGACAGGCAGTTGGTTGACAATAACATTTTATTAAGTGTAGATATGCCATATCCAGGATATCAAATATGGATTCTCTAATTCAAAACTATGCCTTGCTGATGCTTCAGTTCCTGCCAAAGGATGTCAAAGTGCAGCTCATAAATGTATCCCTTGGAAACCCAACCAGTTAATTGCTTAAAAAGATGGAGGAAAGAGGACAGGTGATACAGAATGCCCCCCATTCAAAGTATGATAGAAAGGATCTCTCCAAACCTGGCCCTTACTACCATAGGCAGAACAAGGGTAGGCTAGCAAATAACATAAAGGTCCAATATGAGAAAAAGTGTCAAGAGCAAAGCAAGAGAAAAATTGGCAGTCTCCCAAAGGTCTTCTGCTACCAGTGAGTAGCCATGACTACTTGGATATTCTTCCTCCCCCTAACCCCCTCAGCACAAGCATCCTCTTCCTCCACTCTCCCATTATGCCCAGGATTGTTAAAGACTGACAGAGTGTCTCCCAAAGATGGAAACAATCACAAAGTCAAATGTAACTTAAACATTATTGGCCTGGTTTACAAATCATATTTTGGAAAAATTCCAAAGGTAGCAGGGGATTCCACCCTCACCAAAAGATCAATGGCACCCAATTTATACAATTCTGCAATATCTCCTAACACTACGGGTCTACAGTCAGCTCATAAATGTATCACTTGGTAACCCAACCAGTGAATTACTTAAAAAGATGGAGGAAAGAGGAAAGGTGATACAGGGTAACCTCCCATTCAAGGTATGATAGAAAGTACCTCTCCGAACCTGGCCCTTACTACCATAGGCAGAGCAAGGTTAGGCTAGCAAATACTATAAAGGTCCAATACAAGAAAAAGTGAGAAGAGCAGAGCTATATATATATATATATATATATATATATATATATATATACACACACACACACACACACACACACACACACACACACACACACACACACACACACACACACCTATAGTGTCTGTCTAGCCTGGTCTTGGTTTTGTCCAATTAGGAAATATACAGCCTATTCTAAAAAGAAGAGTTGGATCATGATGAAGGTAATTTCTGAAAGTCCTAATGCAACATTTATTAGACATTGTGAATTCTGATTGCAATTTTGTTATACACTTTAATCAGCAAATAAAATAAAAAAACAAATGTGACAAGTATTGACACATGTTTTTACACTTAACCATAATCCCATTTTTTTCTCTTCAATATTTCTTATAAACAAATATTCCTGAAGGAAAGAGGACAATAGAAGCAATATATCTAAAATTATAACAGAAAGCAAGATTACCACCTCCGAACTTGTCTCCAAAATTGTGAAATACAGTAGCATACCGACATTTTGTAAAAAGATACCATATTAAATTAAAAGAATAAGTGAAAAGTTTTTTTTTCAAGAGGTCAATGTTATATTTATAAAATCTTATGTTTTGATCTTGAGATATTTTTTTTAACGTAGAAACTTCTCAAAGAGCAACTGCTTAATTTTTCTGTTTCACTAGATATGTTTGAAGTACAGGGTATATGTGCAATCAACAAAGTATAGCTTAATGAGGTTATTATTTTAAAATGTAGTTCATATACAAGTGAGAGCATACAATATCTCTAAATATGTCAAATAAATCTTTGTATGTATTTTATTTTTGTTTAATTCACACTCATATTTTACTCGTGATAAGATATATTTCCATAATAATTTTCAAATTCCGTGCTAGAGTTGTTATATACATTTTCAGTTTCTTCTTCTCTCCAGTCTGATTTCAGATAATCTGTATTTTGATAGATGTTATCCATACTTTCAGTCAAATGGTTAGAATTTCTTTCATTTCTTTCTGGCTCAAAATCTGCCAGGTAATCATTATCACTTCCACGGTAATCATTTGAGCAACTCTTTTCCTTAGACAGGATTCCATACATTTGTGATGGTGGTGCTGCTGAAAAATGACCACATCATGCTTTGGTTAGTATTTTCATAGTAAGCAAACTCAGCTGAAGTGAGGTTAGCATTAATCAATAAATGAAATGTGTTTCACTAGAATGAAAATCATTATACATTTCATGCTGTTATTGGTTTACATTTTCTAAATACAGAACCAAGCATTTGCAAGAAAGACATGCATAAATGTAGAGCACCTAATAATGCAGATACATAAAAGGCATACAAAAATACATCAGTCAGAAATTTCAATTTAAATAGCACTTATGAGATATGAAGGTATAAATGAATCCAGCTATAGTGGAAAGGAAATTTCTATGCACCAGCAAAGCAAAACTAAATGATTACTTCCATGAAAATACAAGTAATTGAACACCTATTCACTGACCCCCAATACAGTGAACAGCTGTTTATTGAATGTTCACATCAGAGAATGTTTTTGTTAAGGCAAAGAGTTGGCTGTCCAACATCCAGAAATTGCCCTTTTCGCCACTGTAGTGGAATCTCAGAGTTGATATATTTAAGTAAGGGGGTGTGGGGGTCACAGCCCCCAACATTAGGGGGCATGGGGGCATACCCCCAGTTTGTTGAATGTATATACTGCAGTGTGTGTATTGCTTGTCCTGTTGGAAGCTAACTCTTTGCCTTTAAAAAGTTTGGCTGATATGTAAGTTCAAAGAAAGGAGTGTTCGCTGTATTGTGGTCAATGGATAGGTGTTTGAGTACCTGTGTTTTCATGCAAGTGATATAGACCCAAAATAAACAAGTGTCTGGCAAAGCACTACACTGAAATCAAGAGTAATTCTGTTCCAGGTGCTTACCACCTGTACAATTATGCAGCATCCATTTGTCTGTCCAGCACTAAAAATCATTCTAAACAACTATATTCCCAGTTGGTCATTGCAATGCATTAACCAAAAACTCCTGTCTGCCTACAAACCTATTAAGTCTACTGGGCATTGTCTATACTTGTAGAAGATTGCTAAGGCCTGGAACTCCTAACCTATATCCATCAGGTCAATATCCTCCCTCTCATCTTTCAAAACCACTCTAAAAGACTCCATAGCTAAAATCTGGTTCTGTTCTTGATCAAAACCAAGATAAAATATGTCCCCTAAATGTGAACAAGTACCTTTTCATTCCTTATATCTCTTTAATGTCCTTTCTTCACTTACTTCCTAATTTCAAAATTTCTTCCATGACTCTCCTCTCTAAATATACAATACGCCTGTTTTTCCATCATTTATATTGTAAGTCCTGCTTCTGTTAGACTAATTTTCATTTAATTTCTCTACAAACATTCTACATTTTCTCTAGATATTAAATGATTGTCATATAACTTGCATCAATTTTTATTCAATGTTTTTTATATTACGTCCAATTTGTTTTAATTATTTAAACTGCAGTTGTTTTTGTTTTATTTTTGAAGATTATAAAATTATTGTTCTTAAAATGTTTTGTATTCATTTGGAGGTTTTCTCCCTGTGCTGCAACTGAAAATGGGCTTCTACCCAGTAGGACTTTCCCGGTAATGAAATGTCAGTAAATCATTGATTTCTGCTTGAAAAGAAGTACTTAAAAATGCAGCCACATCACTTGATGGCTCCTAGGGGAAATAGAAACATGGCATGGATGAGCCAGTTATAATACAAATGATGGTTAATTTTCCTGATGTTAAGTATGCTTGTAACATATGTATTTTCATTGAGGCCCAGTGGTTGGCAGGCATTAAACTTGCTTTGCTGGGAATGTTTATACTTCTCCAAATGGGAATTATAGTCACCTCTAGAAGATTTTGGGGAAGTACCTGTAATACATGGGAGGTGAACTGCTAGAGTAATGGACAAGGCAGAGTGTGCCTAGTGAAGATGTCAGTGCTCTGCTGCTATCTGATATCATTCTGTGGATTACATATACATTTTGCATTTTTGTATCTCTTGTTCACAAATAAATGGTTACAATAACAACCACTCCAAAGCACATAAAGTATTTTGAAAGGTATGTAGTTACTCCTGGTTCTGATGGTATATAGCGGTTTGTCACTGGTGATAATAGAGGTGTCAATGCAGCTGATAAAGGGTCTAGAGCAAATAACCCTAAAAGCTATGTACCTGGCATAGACAGAAGAGTAGGAATGGATAATTTGCATGCTCCACAAAGTCCTGGTACTGTTATGACTTTGTCATAGTCCATATTGGCTTGAATGACTTGAGATGTACCTCCCTGGACTATATGAAGAGAGACATGACTGAGCTTGCTGATTATGTGTCCCAGCGAGGTATGTCCCCAGCCTTAAGCAGCATTCTGCCATCACCCAGAATGATGCCTCAATATAAACATAAAAGGAATGACTTTAACAATTGGCTTAGTTTCTAGTGTCATTCCAGGGAGATCCAGTACCTGACAGCCTGGTAAGATATGATCAACAGACCATAATGCTTAGCCAGAGATGGCCTGCATCTGTCTCACCTGGGCTTCAGGCTTCTGAAAAAGTCTCTTGCCTCCTACATAGTGCCTTTTTTAGGAAAAGTTATGAGGTTAAAACTACCAATGTATAAAATTCAACAAAACACAAATTAAAGGTCATGCTGCTAAATGCTAGGAGTCTAAACGTGAAACTGCACTCATTTAAGCATTCTTAACCCTGGAAAATGCTGACATGTGCAGTCATAGAAACCTGGTTCAAAGCTGCAGAAAACATCTCAGCCTTACCTGATTACTCATCCTATCATACATTCAGACACTAAACTGTAGGGAGTAAAGCCAAAGGAGGTAGAGTTTCAATATACATTAAAGACATATACACCTCCAGGCTGGTCAAACACTATGACACACTGGAGACACTCCAGGTGCAGTTAACCACTAACAAGACCCCTATTCAAATCATAGCTTGCTACTGGGCTCCAAATCTGACTCATGATACTCAATCCACCTATTTGGACCTGTTTGAATCTATCAAGATTCAACCTTTTACCCAGATCCTGGGTGACTTTAACTTCCCAAACATAGATTGGAAGAACTACTCATGCCAGAACACAAATGCCCAGAGATTCTTTGAGTTTGTCAATGCAAATGCCTTGGAACAGCTAGTTGATATCCCCACAGGAGGTGATAATATCTTGGACTTGGTATTAACTAAAATGAGTAACCACTGCAGCATCCCTGTAGTATCATCCTCCCTGGAAAGAGTCAACCATAAAGCGGTCACTTTTGAAGTCACCATCTCCCTCAAACCACCTCTAGCTAGGATCAGACATAAAAACTTCTCCAAAACTTATTACAACCCCCTGAGGGATTGTATAAATAGCTTTACAGGCCCCTCCCCCTCTGTAGGAACTGGCACCAATATCCAAAACTACACCAAAGCACTATAGGAGCATTTATAAAGATGCATGAAATCAGGACTACATGATAGTATTAAATCATCCTCTGCAAGGAAGACTATACCTGTCTGGTGGACATGTGCAATAAATAAACTCTATAACAAAAGGAAAAAAATGCTGTCCAAGACCAAGAAGAAGCAGGTGCCCAATTGAAAGCAATGTCTCCTTAGCCTGAATAAACAAATAAGAGCACTAGTGAAATCCACCAAAGCAAACTTTGAGTCCTAATTGGCCAAATCTACTAGAGACAAACATAAGGCCTTCTTCACATATGTCTGCAACCTCAAAGGAGGCACCCAGATCTGTTCAGAAATGGTGTCCAAGGACACCACATATACAAATGCCACAGCTATAGCAAACTTCCTGGCTGACAGATTCAGTGAAAATTGTACCCCTCTGTCCCTCCCCATCAGTATATCAGGACATACTCAATACCTGCCCCCTTCTCCTTATATCTAAGGAACAGGTCATGACTGCTCTCTCAAAGGCAAAAAATGCAGCCTCCATGGGAGCCAATAACTTCCCAGGCTGCATCTTATGTGAAGCCAGGCAGGAATTTGCAGCACCATTAGGTGCCCTATTCAACCAAAGCCTGAGTATTGGCTTCATCCCAGCTGAGTAGCCACTGTCATCCCTTTGCACAAAGGTGGAGCATCCACCGATCTGGGAAATTATAGACTTATCAGCATAACTAGTCTGATCTGCAAGGCTTTAGAATGGATTATCATGGACCTCATTAACAAGGACATTGGCAACCTCCAAACACTCGATCCCACACAGTTTGGCTTCATCAAGGGGAGATCATGTCTGCTAAATTTGGTCAACTTCTTTGAGACAGTCACCAAAGTCATGGATGAGGGGAAGAAAGTGCACAATGCCTACCTTGACCTGGCCAAGCCTTTGACACTATTCCCCACTCGGGCATAATAGATAAACTCTCTCAACTAGGCATCAATCCATGTTACCAGACAGGTAGCAAACTGGCTCACAGATAGAATCCACCTAGTCAAAATAGGGGAAGCCACCTCAAGCAGTAGACCTGTAACAAGTGGAGTACCCAGGGTTTGGTCTTGAGGCCTCTGTTATTTGGGATACACTTTTCAGAGGTGCAGGCCAAAACCAGTGGGTTATGGCTGACTAATTTGGCAGATGACTGCAAGCTGAGTGCTGTCATCAATTCCCCTAGTGATGTGGACATCCTCCAAGAGGGTCTCACTCAGACAAATGACTGGTGCCAGAAACATGGCCTCAAGCTGAATACCAAAAAAATACATCATCATCCCCATTGGGGAGAATGGCTTTCCCACAAATTATCACATTAATAACAACATCCTAAGCATGCAATCAGTTGTGAGGGATATGGGCACCCAGGTTGATAGGAACCTGACTTTTGACCACCATGTTGCTTCCATTGTACGGAAAGCATTCTACATGGCCCACCTCATAAGTAAGGGTATCACATCCAGGGACAAGGAGGTCATAACATCCCTGCGTTTTGGAGTTACTCAATAAAGCGTGTTTCTGGCAGTTGGTGGACAGTTTCCGTGTTGTTGGATCCCTGCATTCTTCCCTTATAAGGTCCATTATTGAATACAGTGCCCCTTTCATCATGTACCCCGTAAAGCACACACAGCAGCTGGAGAGACCACAGAGGTTTCTCATCAAGAGAATTCAGGGCCTCAAACATCTAACATACACAGATAGGCTAAACGCCCTATCGCTCTACTTAGGTTCATACAGATTCCTCACAGGTGACCTCTGTTTGGCATACAAGGTGATCACAGACCCCACCTTGATGGGACTGCTGCTTATCCTCAAATCAAGCTCCACTCAAGTGACTTGCATGTGCAGCCTCAACCTGGTCTGTGACATCAACAGGACTTGTTGGTGGGACAAATTTGTGCCCCAGAGACTCCCCCATCTATGGAATAGACTCCCTGTCCATGTTAAGCAGACTACCTCTTTATCCCTTTTTTAAGAGCAACCTGGATAACTGGATGGGAAACAGAAAATAAACCTCTGAGATTCCACCTGTGTCCCTGCTGGACAGGGGCATTGGCTGCTGACTTGTCTAAACATGGACTAAACTCTTGGCTATGCTTATAAGGGCCTCAGGGCCAATAGCCTAGTGACCTCCTTTGATCTTATGATCCTGTGATTCTAATATTGCTGCTTGGCTTATTATCTACAGACAGTGATCAACAAAGATTCTGTCTAGGAATGTTTTGTCGAAATTTACCTTCAGTTGCTGATGATGAGGGCTTTAATATAGAGTTGAGGTAATTGGAGAGAAATAATGGCCATCTTCTTTGGACACCCCAATTAATCTTTATCTTGTGATCCTGATTAAATTTACTCCCTCATGAAAGACCATATGGGGGGAAAAGGCCTAGGAGATTGGTTGCTTAGTTAGTCTTGAGAGCCTTAAAGTGTTCCAGAGCCCTGCCAATGAAATCTTCAAAGCTGACTATCTAAAAAATCATCTTTAGGCTTCAGGATATTTCTCTCAAGGATAGCTGTTTCTGAGGACAGCCTAAACCATCTAAACCTTAAAGCTTTGATAAAATTATAAGCTTTTAAACTCTTTTGAGTTAAATGAAAACAAAAATCAGCAGGCTCCAGCAGCAGGATAACTAGCTTCTAGAAATAATAGATAAATAATAGTTCTTTACTGTGCTTCCAGATGAATATAGCAAGCAGGCAATTCCTAAATTAAAAAATGGCTACCTTGAATGCAGTTTATCTTCTGAAAATATTGAAATGATAAACCTGCTATTTAACCTGGAACTTTTAACAATTAGTTTGCCTTCATGTTAAGCCACATCAGTAAAAAAAAGAGTGTCCATATGGGGGAAGTTCCAGACAAGGTACTTTTAAATTAAGGTCTTGGACAGATTTCACATAGTATGAATACCACCTTGGTTTTGCCCTGAAAAGAAGAAAATGGCCTAGATGGACTAACCTAGTCAACAAAGAGAAAATAAGAGAACAAATAATAAAATAAAATAAAAGCCATGGCTCCCAGCTTTGTGAATGCGGTTCTTTTCTGTCCTATTGGGTTCTGATAAGTGTATATGACTCTGATTTTAACTTCTGGAGCTGTGACTAGCACAGTTTATTAATAGGATCATCTTCATCTAGAAAAATGACTTGTAAGGACTTAAAGGCTTTGCCACCATATACGTAATTCTACAAACTTCCTGAATGCATTGTCTACCTATATCAGTCTAAGGCCATATTTCTAGATAGGATAGCCTTCAAAAATCCTGGGCATCCATTTCTACTTAATGATTTATACTAAACCTGCTTTATCAGACAACTACTTGGACACCCAGAGCATGTATCATTGGTCACCTAGACCAATGTTATCAATGGTCAGATACTAAGAGTGCCTAGGCTGACTTCAAAACACATTTTGTTTAAAAATATATATCCTGATGGTAAAGCTGATTTCCCCTTGAGAGACTGATTTGAAAATGTCATTGGCAGGGTTCTGGACCCATTTATTGTCTGCAAGGGTAAACAAACATCATATCCTTTGGCCAAGTTATCTGTCAATATTTGATTCATGAGGAAACAAGCATAGTTTTGTTCACAAGTCAAGGACTAAAGGAAGCTTACAGCTAGGGGGGAGTGCAGCTTCATGCTAACTAGTCTTAAAGTCATCGTTAAGAAAAACTGAAAGAGAATCTTCATACATTCATAGGTTCTTACTAGGCAATCAGTCTTGTAGATCATCAAGGACCTAGCTACTGAAGCACAGGTGTTCTCTCTTCCCTCTCTGTCTCTCTCTCTTTCAATAAGGACCAAGAATACAGCCCCAGAATGAAATAACAAATTCCCATCCACTATCTGAAAATCATTCTATAAAGAATTAGAGATTTGACTAGACAAGATATGGGAACCTATTCAATATGGAGGAGATCCTTTAGGAGAGATGGCTATAAAGCCCACCTGTTCCTATAATAATACAAAATAGAGTTACATCATTTGAATGAGTGTTGCTAGTAGCACTGTTTTTGAAGGTATGTAAGAGATCAGACAGGACAGAGTTATTCATAGCTTTGGAAGTCTAGCAGAGATCACCATGGAGGGGTCTGTAATCGACTTAGAATAGTGATAGGGCTGCCAGTTGCTCATGGTAACTTAAAGAGGACACATCAGAGATTTTTTGATAAGCAAGCATCGACTTCTGTTAAGTTGGGCAATATGCCTGAATGCACACATACAAAAGAGTACATTGTATTTTATTACAGTCTAATCAGATGGTCTTGAATGGTGTGAAGGAACAAGTACATTTCTCAAAAGATGCCACTTTTCCAGAACAGACTTCCCCTCCCTGTAAAATAAAGCTCATCTCTGTCCTTATTCTAATGCAATTTGGGTCTTTGGATGGGCAATAGGAAATTTACCTTAGGACACCCTCATGTATCCCTAATGGATGGGGCAGCACCTAAATCTCTCTACCAGTAAAGTTTTGTATAAATTCATTAATGCATGATCCCAAGAATAATCACTATCTTATGGGGGGGGGGGGTGTATAGATCTGAGAAAATGAAAGGATAATGTTTTAACGCCAAACAGAGTAAACGGCTAGGCTTACGATCGCCCACAAGGGCAGACAGCCTAGTACTCACCTATGAACTTATGAAAGATGACTTCCTTGGATCTTGAGGGTACACCTTTAGTAACTGGCTGTGTTAAATAGCAGATTTTCTTACTGATAGTTGTTACATGCAGGTTAAATGAGAACTTACTATTTACAGATGACAAAAAAGTACCCCTAGGATATAGCATTTTCAGACTCGACAGACAAAACAAATGAGGTGGAGGAATAGCAATTATATAGGAAAACTCCCTAGAACTTTACCTCTTCCCATACTTAACAAGGCAGAGTATCTAATGATGATTCTCATACTTAATAACAGAAAAAGCATCCATATCACTGGACTCTACATCCCACCTGGACAAAACGTAATTACTGTAGAACACCTACTGCAATAGCTATCTGACAATATAACCAAAAAAACCCCACAAACTCTGCAAATGTTAAAAAACCTTAATAGAACAAAGCTATCAGATTAAGAAAGCCTTCATCAG
Source organism: Protopterus annectens (assembly GCF_019279795.1). Lineage (NCBI taxonomy): Eukaryota > Metazoa > Chordata > Ceratodontiformes > Protopteridae > Protopterus > Protopterus annectens. Next base: position 1,428,364,371 of record NC_056726.1, read on the forward strand.
TGTAACAAAATTCTAAAAGAACACACTTCATTAATAATACAATTCCAAAAGTCACGAGAGACAGCTCAGCCAACAAAAATACAGTATTAATTAATCAATCAGTCCTATTAAAAACATAGTAAAATATATAGATACTTAAAAAAAGTATACATTGTTTTCACTTTAAATATAACTGTTTAGACTTAAGTATAGGTTTTAGACTAACCGTTGCATTGTTTACAGGTTTATGGTCTGCCTGTAAACTAACAATCCATTCATATTCTGTCAACTCCAATCTGTTCTTCATATCACCATCTCTAGGGTTTTTAGACAGCATTTCAATCACTCTGAAAACAAACTCATGCTCTGAACCTTTTTCAGCTACATGGTTTGCTATGGATTTGGTCAAAACACCTCTTCTTATCTCTAAACTATGTTCAGTAATTCATTCTTCTAGTTTTCTAGATTTCTCTACATAAAAACTTGTACACCTCCTACATCAGCTAAATAAATAATGAAGGGGGTGGCACATGTAACTGAACATTTAAAGTTATACTGTCTCCCTGTCCTAGGATGCATAAAATTATTATTCATGCAAATAACATTGCAACAAGAACAATTATAGAGTTCCTATCGTGTGATCGAAAATTTTAAACGGTGAACGCATATTGAGCGAACCCGATTGGTTGAAATGTCAAAATGTTGTGTGTGTAACATGGAAATCACCATAGGGAATATTTTCCCCTTTACTGGAGTAGGAATATTTAAGTAGTAGGGGTGTATGAGGGGTGCCCCCCCGCCTACAACTTTTAGGTAAGTATAGTTTTTTATTTTTATTTTTTTATTATATTTTTGAAATTTCAAACATCGCTCATATGGTGTCGACCATATGGTGGTCGATGTTTGAAACTTTTGAAAATATAATATAGACCCCAATTATAGCATGGGAAGGTATCCATATTATTACAGAATCTATGCCTTGTTCTAAAATTCATATATTTGTAACATAGATGATTTTTTTAAATCCGAGCAGTTTCTAAATGCAAAATTCATAGCATCCATTTACTTACTCCCAATTCTTTTGCATGCATCCCACATTTTCACAAATCTTAACAGTACTCTCATGCCCAAACATGAAGTATGCTATAATAAAATAGCTAAGTCTGACACAAACTCGTCCAGCAAAATCCATCACATCACTGCACAAGCCTGAAGGATGTTAACTGATTGGAAAACAGCTAACCTACTCTCAACTCACTACAGCCTACAAACTTATTCATAACCCAGACAACTGGCCATCTCATAACACATATTGCAACTATACAATAGTAGCAGAACACTGCACTCCAGTAAGAGAGCCCTCCTAGCTATAAGTAAATCAATAATCTCTGTAGGTAACTCATTGTACTCTTACTGTATTACAAAACTATGGAACTCCATTTCGCTACAGCTAAAACTTATGAAAAATGACAAATGTTCTAAAGCCCTCCAAAATAGCACCTACAACACTCCTAGCTTTGCTCTTATCCTTCAACTGGTTAATACCTACCAAAGTAACTTATTAAGCTACTATACATCCAACAAAATTATAGCTCCCCCTTCCTAACTCATCACATTAGAAACCCATCATGATGGTGAGCTTAGTACAATTTCACTTTCCTACTGTAAACAATGCTTCTCTATTCAGAAAAAATGCTGAGGTTAGGCTCCAGTGTCCAAATCAAAGTAAAAAAGCAGTCTTCAGTCTTCAATAAAGGTAAAAAAGCAGACTTGAATCGAAGAATAAAAGTATAAGAAGTCTTCTTTATTGTCACACAAGCACTTTCACATATTGCTTCCTCAGGTGTAACCTCAGCATTTTTTCTGGATTTTTGTTTGCCTTCACTGTGTTTGCAGAGGTATTCTGGTTGCTATTGGGCATTTTCTGCATAGTAATGCTTCTCTATTGTTTTTTTCCTCTCCTCTCTGAAACTAGTTTATTTTTCTCTCTCAAGTTTACCTCTGCTACGTAACTACAAAACTAAATGTAAATGTAACTGAATGCTTTTTCTATTTGTTTAACTTTTTTTTCTTTCTGGACATAACATTTTTCTAAACAGCTAACTACCATGTTTAGTTGTAGTCTATAGTAATCCAAGATAAAATAATATCTTCAGTGTAAAATAATGTAATAAAAATGTCTATGTATGGTGAACACGTAACTTATGAATGTAAATATGAAGCTATTCTCACAAGGCCTCTGCTGAAAAAGGGCTTTTCTTTCCCACTTGGACCTTCCTGGTCAACAAAGACAAATAAGTAATAAATAAATGCGCCTAGCTCTCTGATAACAGCACCAATTTAATGAGGGGTTCATTGGTGTAGTTGGTGCAGAGGATGGGGTCTTGCTACACAGCGAATTCTCTGCTGCATTCTTTAACAATGATTTTTACATTGTGATCTTCTCCATTCTGTAGATTATAGGTGTCAGATGAAGTAATTGTATGACCAAATTTGCAGCTATCACTGAATTTATTCAATAAGGGTGGCCACGGTGGTGCAGCAGTTAGCATTGCCACCTCACAGCAAGAGGTTCTCCAGTTCGATCCTCAGCTGGGGTGCCTTCTGTGCGGAGTCTGCATGTCCTCCCTGTGGTCATGTGAGTTTCTGCTGGGTGCTCTGGTTTCCTCCCAAAGACATGCTATAGATGGATTGGGCACTCTAAAATTGGCCCTAGATGTGAGTGTGTGTGTGCCTTCTCTGGAAGGTTGGGTGCTGGGCTGGCAACTTGACACTGTAAAATTCTACTGCCAATCATGAGCAGACAGGTGATCCACTGTGGCAACCCCTAACCAGGAAAAATAGAAGAAGACTGAACTTATTCAACAAGTAACTCTTGAAATTGTCCTGGACTTCTGGGAAGAATAGCCTGAGTAGGACTATAAACAGCACAGACCCTTTGCATTCTCCAGTTATAACATGCTTTTTGAAGGAAAGTGCTCATACACCTTTCACACATGGTTTCTTTTTGTGGGCCAGTTTATGATCTAATGAATTACACAGGGGTTCAAACCTAATCTGGAGAGCTTATTTGCAATATCAGAGGATAAATTAGTGTCAGTAGCCTTGGCCAGATTAAGGCAGAAGTGCACTTATTGGTCATTTTGCAGTACTTCAGTGACTCACTCAGAAAGAGCCATCAGGTTCATAAAAAGGATTTAGTCTTCACAAACTGAATTGGCTAGGGTGGAGAGATGTTAGGCTACCTATGATATCATTTATAAGCTCCATTTAATTCAATACATATTTTTTCTTTTTTATTTTTGGTCCTCACAGCTGAGCACTAACTGCACTAGGGTCTCTCCTCATCAAAAGGGTCTATTTGTCTCTCTTTCCTCCTCCATGCTATCTTTGACCCATGCTCAGGGAAAGTGAGTAGACTGAGGCACATGGGTAGCATCATATTTCTGCCAAGTAGTGTTTCAAGTGTTGTACCTCCCCTTCCTCTTGTAAGTATGCATGCATGCACAAGGCCAGCTATGCAATGAGATGTGCATCCATATTGCCCTTCCTCTACAGTGAGTTACTCAATATCCATCCTATCTATGGACAATGCCCTTGTCTTATCTCCAGTCCCTGGTAGTGATCAACTGAGAGACATTAGTTTTTTAAAGGAGATTTAGTACTTGTTCCAGAGTAATTTCTGGCATGAGGGGACACATTTGTAATGAGGTATGCAGGGATGGGATAGTGAGAGTGAAGTTAGAATGAAGTTTCTCTGCAAGCATATTCAGTAATCTCTGGTGGATCTGAAGAGGATAGAGATTTGATTGGTGCAATAATGAGTCTTGATTCACTGATGCCTAAAATAATTTAAGAAGGTTTTTGAATTATATTTTGTGGCATTTTCAGTATTGCCCCAGTACACACCAAAAGAGTTAAAGCTAACCCAGCACTACAGTTAACAAGATTAACAAAAAAAGTTATGTTACAGAGAGCAAAGACTGGAAAGATTTTCACAAAAACAGAACACAAAACACATACCAAATCATTAGACATGTCAAAATAACCCCAAACTTTCTGATCACCTATTAAAAAAATCCTACAACCAGGACAAACGGTCACCTCTATCCTCACAATCAGTAACAACTGTCTCATTCACTCCCACAGTTCAGCTCTGACTTTATATAAACAATAACGTCTATAACTAACATAAACACCTCAGCTAATCTTTCAATGCCCACACCCTGTGAGAATTACTTGCAACAACTTAGCTTTAGTCCATACCTGCCTCTACTAACAGAAAGCTTCAATGTAATCTAAAGCTAACCACCCTTGATGCTAAAACTCCTGTCTGAATATTTAAAAATGGCTGCTGATGTTTTTGCTTACCTTATGTCCATACTCATAACCAGATCTATATAACAAATATTATGTCCCATTCATATAGAAGAAATCATTCATCATACCAGTACATAAAGGCAGTACATCCACAGACCTCAATTACTACAGGCCCATAGTAATCATCACCCCTTATCAAAAATTTTAGGAAAGTGCTTTCATGCTTAGCTCATATAGCACCTAAACACAAATAACCTCCTTTATGAAACAGAGTTTGGTTTTAGATCCCCACCACAGCAGAAGCACTGCACAGTCTAATTTTACTGATACTATAGGTTCATAGGTTAGTACTAGGCTAACTGTCCTTGCAAGCCATTTTAAGCCTAGCCAATTATCCCTTGTGAGACTCAAACTCTGCACCTTGTTCATAGGTTCATAGGTTGGTACTAGGCTATCAGCCCTAGGGCCTATATAAGCCTAGCCATAACAATTCCCTGGCTATTTTTCCCACCCTATTCACTTCCCTAGACCCCTGTCTAGCAGGGCGACTGGCGTGATCCTCGGGGTGAATTTCCTTTTTCCCATCCAATCATCAAGGTTCCTTTTGAAGAGGACCAAAGAGGCACTCTGCTTGACATGTATGGGCAATCTATTCCAGAGTTTGGGGAGTCTCTGGGTCAGGAACCTATCCCTCCAGCATGTTTTGTTTATTGTGATGACAAGGTTTAGATGCCTGGAGCGTGTGGCTCTGAGGGATTGGGATTTCTTTAAGTGTAGCATGTCCAACAGCTCTGGGTTTGACATGTGTTTGTAAGGCAAGCACCTTAATCATTAGGCCACCACCCCCCCCCCCCCCAGTAAACAGAAATAACAATAAATTACTGTCAACCATGTTCCTAGATTTATCTATGGCTTTTGACATAGCATCTCACCAGCAAATATTTCAAGAGCTGACTACCATACATCTCTCACAATCCTTTCTTACATGGTTCTTTAGTGGAAGAAATCATTCATCATATCACTAGATAAAGGAGATACATCCACGGATCTCAATAACTACAGACCTATAGCAATTCTTTTCCACTTATCAAACATGCTAAACATACTAAAAAGTGCGTTCAAGTTCAGCTCATACAACACCTAAGAACAAACAACTTCCTTTCTGAAACACAGCATGGTTTTATACCCCACTATAGCACAGCCACTGCACTCCTTCAATTTGCTGATACTATAATCAGCACAGAAATAACAATACATTATTGTCAAACATGTTCCTAGATTTATTTAAGTCACACAGAATCTAACCACAGCTACTTCATGAACTCACATCCATAGGTCTCTCGCAGTCTTTCTTTACATGGCTCTTTAGTTATTTATCAGATAGACAGCAGTCAGTTAAATGGAAACAGCAATTCTCTTTCGCTCTCTCCCAGTCACAACTGGAGTTCCACAAGGCTCCATACAAGGGATTCTTCTTTTTTATATCTTCATTAACAAACCCCTCACTTCCATAGATAATACAGGAATTGTATGATATGCAAATGGTTAAATGCTTCAGAACTGCTTCTCAGTCCTAACAAAGCAATGTTAATGCTTTTCATGACAAAGCAATATTCAAATTCAGTCTTTCAGTGGAATTGAACTAGTAACCTATGCTAAATTACCAGATATTCAAATAGACAATGACATTAAATTTGATCTACAGGTACTTCAAATTATTAACACGACCCAGTAAAAGCTAGGTTCTCTCTACAGGGTCAAACACTACATAAATGACACAGCAAAAAAACTCTAGCCTCATCCTATTTACTACCATCCTTTCTTTATGTTTCTCCAATATTTACTAACGAGCCACGTTAAAGGACGAATTAGGTTCCTGTGATAATAAAATTGCAAAACTTGCTACCTATGCTTCACAGAGACCCCACCATTGCAAGAACTTAAAACAACTAAACTAGCTGCTGCTGAACAACTACTTCACTTTCTCAGAGGTGCTTATTGTGCATAACCTAATACATTATCCTGAAATATATCTGGCATCAATAAGATAAACTATCAGTGTGACTTTTGTTCATACAGATGTGATCTTCTGGTTGCAGCAAAGAAGTTTTGTAGATATCATTCTGTTTTTTAGATACTTGCATAGATGTGATTTGTAATCATGTTTGCATAATTAATGGACAAATACATGTAAATGTCTGTGAAACAGTTTTAGTCATACATCAACTATCAGTGCAAAGTTTGTTTTCAGTATCAGGCATGCTTTCATGTGATTGGTTCATTGGTTCATTGTTCATTGTTTAGTACTAGGCTAACTGCCCTTGCAAGCCATTTTAAGCCTAGCCAATTATCCCCTGTAAGACTCAAACCCTGCACCTTGTGTTTTTAAGGCAAACACCTTAGCCATTAAGTCACCCTCCCAACCCCCTATAATGAGATGCCATAGAAGCACCTTCTAGTTATTGTTTTAATATAATTATTAACTTCTTCTTCTTCTTTCGGCTTTTTCCCGGTCAGGGGTCGCCACAGCGGATCACCTTGTCCGCACATTGAATGGCAGTGGAGTTTTACGGTGTCGAGTTGCCAGCCCGGCGCCCAACCTTCCACAGAAGGCACACTCACACGCACACCTAGGGCCAATTTAGAGTGTCCAATCCACCTGCAGCATGTCTTTGGGATGTGGGAGGAAACCGGAGCACCCGGAGGAAACCCACGCGACCACAGGGAGGACATGCAGACTCCACACAGAAGGCACCCCAGCCGGGGATCGAACCGGAGAACCTCTTGCTGTTTTAATATAATTATTAACATATGGCATATATTCAAAATATTCAAGAAAAAAAACTCATAATTTCTTTTGAATTGAATACCCATTTGTGTAAGGAGCAGTTCTGACCTCTTTGATGACTGGCAGGTAAAATGCTGTTCCATGATGCAAACAGGTGGGCAACGTCAGAGTTATTTACAGAAATATTAAATGTGTGCCTGTACGCAAATTTTATTACAAAACAAGTATACATATGTGCACATTACTATTAAGCAGATAGTGGGTATTAGCTAAAGCTTTTGTAGCATTTTATAAGCTCTCATTCAAAACCATGAAGTGCCATATGTATTCTATCTGGGTGAAATTATTAACATAAATATTGATATGGGAATTTTTATAACTCGGCATAAAAATCATATTTTCTTACTTACAGCTGCATCAAGGTTATCAGCCATTCTTGACTTCTGCACTGACTTGTCCTATGAATTATTCTTCCACAAGACTATTAAATCAACAGTTATTGACATATTTGCTTAAATATGATACGTATGCATATTTGTATATTTTATTGCTAAACAAGTACAAATATCTGCAAAATTGCGGTGGTTATACCAGTTGCCACTGAGAATTTGTCCAGCATTATGAAGTATTTTAAATGATACTATGATGTCTCCATTAAGATGGCAAACATTAATAGGTTATGTATTCATAATTTGTCTTAAAAATAAAATTTATTTATTTTTTTACATTTGTTGACCGGGCTAGTCCAGCTGGATTTGTGTCCATTTTCAGTGGAGGCCCGAGGAGAAAAGCTCCAAGGATACAAACAAGATAATAAACATAACACATTTTACAAAGGCAATAAGCAAGAATGCAGTGATTTTAGTACAGGTAATATGAGTGTAAAAAGAAGACAAGTAAAACACCTAAGTAAAAGGAAGGCATTAGCTGCTTTCTGTACAAAGTTAGGTGTTATAAAGTTCAATATATAATACATAGTTGTTAAACCAAGAAATATATATATGGTAATTTTTTTTTTTTATAACTATAGAGCTATTAAGTTATTTGTAGTCAGATAGAATATTGTAGTGATGACTAGAGAATTATAATAGTGAATAGATGGAAGTAGTTAGTCAGGATTGGTACAAGAGCATAGCCAGAATTTGTTCAGATGTATTAGGAGTTGTTTCTTGAAGAGTGGAAGAGTGGCTAGAGAGGATATGTGTGAGGGAAGATTATTCCATATTTTACCAACTGAGTTGGAGAATAGGTGGTTACCTGCAGAGTTAGTGGTTCTAGTAGTGTTAACTTGTAACTTCTCTGAAGAACGAAGTTGTTTCAGGTTATTATAGGGAGTTAGGAGGCTGCTAAGAGCAGGTGTTTTTGATGGTTGATATAGGATTTTGTGTGCTATTAGGAGTTGTTGATAGATAAGCTTATTAGGAAGTTCTAGCCAGTGTAAATGTTTTGTGTGTAAAATCACACTTTCTCTCATACTGACTACACCATATGCATTTTATATATATATATATATATATATATATATATATATATATATATATATATATATATATATATATATATATATATATATATATATATATATATATATATATATATATATATACATATATGTCTATATGACACTTTCCCAACACAGAATCAGTACTAGTCCCATAACAATGTGGAACCTTTGCACCCATATATGCAGATTTATTTATGAGTTATTTCAAACTTAAATTAATTTATCATGACAACAATCCCTTTAAGAAATATTTGATGACATGACGCAAATTTCTTGATGATTGTTGGTGTTTTTGGAATGGCCATAAGGATGCTTGGAATGAGTTTATAGTTTCAACTCTAATAGTTTTGGCTTGTGATTTTTAGGTAAATGGGATTTATTTACCATTGATTTTTTAGATGTTAATATGGTGGCGTTGTTGCCACACAGCAAGAGGTTCTCCCGTTCGATTCTCGGCTTGGGTTGGAAGTGCCTTCTGTGTGGAGTCTGCATGTCTTCCCCACAGTCGAGTGGGTGTTCAAAAGACATGCGTTGAATGGGTGTGCCTTCGTTGAAGGTTGGGTGTCGGGCTGGCAACTTGACACCATAAAAAAACAACTGCCAATCATTAGCGGACCGGAGTTCCGCTGTGGCGACCCCTAACTGGGAAAAGCCGAAAGACAAACATTAGCAAGCTGGTGAATGGGAATGGTCCATATAGCTACTACTTTATACAGAAAGCCATTTATCAAAAATTCTTTATTAAGGGCAGACAGTTGCAATCCTAGTCAAGTGTTTAAAAATATTCCTACAGCACAATTTTTATGATTGAATTGAATTTGTAGTAGCACTGATATTTTTCAGGAGGAGGCAAATAAAATGAAAAATAGCCTTTTTGCAAATAGGCTATAAGCCAGCTGATATTATTCAAGCATATACATTAGCAACCAATACTTCTAGAGGAAATGTATTAAGTTCTTCAAATAGTCAACCTAAATCTACTCAGGGTTTTCAAACACTACTAATAACTACTTATGGAAGTAATGCCTTTAATTACATGATGTTATAAATTGACATTGGCACATCTTAAAAAGTGATCTATTTTTTGAACAAATATTGGACAATTTTTGTCACTTTGGCTATAAGAGGGGAAGAACAATTGGGGAACATGTATCCTCTTTTAAAAAAGAGAAAGTATTTGGTAATAAGACATGTGATGTTAATAAGCCAAATAGGTGCACATTCTGTGGCACCTTTGTATATTACAAGGTGGTTTCAAAAACAAAGTCATTTACATCTACTAACACCTCCATGGTGTTTGAGATTAAACAGTTGATTACATACAATACAGACTGGGTTGTTTATATGGGTGCATACCAGTGTGGTGCATTGTATGTTGGTGTGCCTTCCTGTCCATTTAAACATAGAATAGCTACTCATTTAAATAAGATTAATTGTAAAAGAACAAAGCACACTTTATATAAACATCATTTAGAACCCACTTTGGCCCACTTTATTTTGCAGGTTTGGATGTACTAATGGGCAATAATTTGTCTAAGTTAACTAAACATAGATTATTGGATAGGCAGGAAAGAATTTGGATCATAAATTCGGGAACAATGTATAAGCCTGGACTTAATGAATATTGGTAAATGGGTAGTATATTATATTTTTTAGTGTTTAATAAATTTGATGTTTGGATATATTTATTTTGTTTAAGTTTAGTTGGTCTAGATATTCCTGTGTTATGTCTGAATAGATAAAATGGGAGAGATATATTTACTTTAATGATAAGTTATTTTCAATTATATTTTTATGATTGGCGGTCCCTTTAAATAAGTATTTAAGTCTGTTGTTCCTTACATGTGTAGTACCATACTAATGATGCCAATAGGCGATACCGGTATGCAAGTTATGGCCTAGTGCTGTGAGGCTTTGCCATTTATTGTTGCTGATGTTCATATATTAAAGTGACTATTCATTATCTGCATTTTGGATCATTTTTTTGGATTATTTGAAATTTGTCATTGAACATTGTTATGGGACTTCCCACACCATTTATATATACCAAATCTGAGATTGCACAAGAACAGGGAAATGTCAAAGCTCTCAATCCCTATTGTAGCCCAATGTTTGATAAGAGAACATTACACAGATCAAGAACCAAATAGCATGGAAAAAATATTAACTGCAAAATGGATTAATCTTTTAAATGTGTAAACCTCCCAAATAAAATCAGCATCTTTCTTGACCCCAAAAACACACAAAAAGTCAACAACCCATACCAAAAGGTAAACAACACCTTTTATAAAAATAAAATGAAATTATTTTATATGTGGGGCTTGAGTTTCACATTCCATTACTTATACTTACTGTCTCCATTTTCACATAACCTCCATGAAAGGGTGATCATATAGCACACAGAGTGAGGTAACCCTTGTGGATGATGTTATGGGACTCTCTGACAGTAACTGTTAAATGATTAAATGTTGCCTTTTCCATTAGAAATTCCAATTTGGTTGTCATAGCAGTTACCACTAAAGAAGCAGCTGTATGTCCATACTAACTGTAGAATTAGTGCAGAAGGCTTTAGGTAAAATAAGACAGGGGTCAGCAAGTAGACAATATGATATCAAGTGTTACTTTTCAAGTAAATAAACTCTGTTCTTGCTCTTTCTCTGACCTATTGTTTCCAGTGATGTATACCTGAATGTTTTGTACCAGATATTTAGAAAGATGTTTTTGAGATTCAAGTACCTAAGGGAGGAAACACTGCAGAGGCTAATAGAAAGCCGATAAGTACAACATACATTTTGACTATGCTCTCTTGTCAAGACTATCCACAGAAATACTAGGGAAAGTTGACAGTAATCGGCATAAAGTCTGCCACGGGTGATCAAGTATGGAGTAAAGTGGTACACTAATGTTGCAGAGGTTTTATAGAATGTCTTATTAATTGATGGTATTTACTTAAACACTTCAAAAGCATAGGATTCAGTCCCACATCAGCTAGGTTTAAGCATTTTGACCAGTGCTGGTATTAACAGTTATGTATCTAATTAGATTAAAAATTGACTAATCTCCAAAAGATGCAGAATCAGAACAGACAGCATCCTTTCCAACACAAAAGTAGTCCAGATGAGATTCCACTAGGCTTGGTTTTTAGTGTGATTTTCTTAAATACACGTATTTCATCCTTTCCTACCAACCAAACTGTCTGCACTACTAAGTTTACAGATAACACAAATGTAGGGGATATTGTGACAGATTTATCTGTTTAACCAAAACTGCAAGAAAACATGTATACATTCTATGAATGAGTAACTTCTAAAAACATATCTCTTAACACAAGGAAAAGCACCATTGTCCATTTGAATATGCTTATACAGAATAACTTTGCTCAATAAATAATCAGAAATTGTCATTAATAGAAGCTGTTAAAGGCCTAAGAGTGATAATATACAAACATCTCACCTTTGAAAGTAATGTAAATGTTACTATTACGTTATTTGGCCTTCAATGATATTCTGAGGTCTGTTACATCTGAGGACAGTAAGATCCTAGTTACACCTTTTAAATAAATGAATGGACTAACTATGAAATACTCTTCTTCATATTATTTATTTGACAGTAAAAGTGTTGAGGAACTAGAGAGCGAAAGAGTGAGGGGACGAGAATCTTTTTTACTAAAATATTTTCGGGTTAATTGATTATCCAAAGAGATTAAGTTACCTTCAGTTATAAACAGTGAGGTACACATTTTTTAAGTCTGATATGCCGTTGGCCATTAAGTGACATTCTAATATCCAAATGGCAAGAAAGATGGAAATTTCTTCTACAAGTAAAAATTATTCATCTAGAAATAGCAGCTTCTTAGCTGTGATCCAGAAATGTAATATTATTTAAAAAATGATCTTTATTACAAGCAGAGGCTATAGAAAGTGGAACTCTTTACATGTAAATATTATGCAGGACACAACTATGTTAAACTTTGAAAATCTGCTTGATGATTGGGCTGGAGACAGGTAAAATAACCTGGAGTTTGACAAGATGCAGTCTTCAGTATGATATAACTATTTTCTGAGGCTGCAGAGTTCATTACATTTTATCATTATGGAAAGCAACTTCCTGCATAGTATCTTTACAGGTCACCCAACTTTCTTAATAAGAGACATATCAGTGTAGCTGATAAAAGGACGCCAAGTTCATGATCCACACGGATATGTAGATGGTTCATAGGTTCTCATCAACTGACCTGGCAACTATTGACCCATAAGCCTAATCAATCTTATCTGCAAGGATATGGAAAGAATCATCATGGACCTTATCCACAAAGACATCGGTAACCTTCAAATCCTTGATCTGACCCAGTTTGGTTTCATCAAGGGTAGATCTTGCTTATGAAACCTAGTGGATATCTTTGAGAATGTCACCAAAGCCCTGGATGAGGGCAAAACAGTACATGCTACCTATCTTGATTTAGCCAAGGTCTTTGACACAATCCCCCATTCAGGCATCACAGAGAAACTCTCCCAGCTGGGGATTAGCCCATGTGTTACTAGATGGGTAGCAAACTGGCTCACCAACAGAACACACACTTTCAAAACTGGGAGTCCACATCCACCAGTAGACCAGTTAGCAGTTGGGTACTACAAGGATCTGTGCTGGGCTCTCTACTGTTTGGAATCTATTTCTCTGAAATCCAGGCAAAGATAGATGGCCTGTGGCTTACCAGGTTTGCAGATAACTGTAACCTGGGTGCAATCATAGTGCCCCATCAACAATGTTATTATATTACAGAAAGGGCTGACACAGACAAATAATTTGTGCCAAAGTCATGGACTAAAACTTAATGCAAAAAAAGGCTCTTTATCCCCTTTAGCAGTAGCCCCTGCTAATTATGATATAAGTAGCACTCCGCTAAGCTCAAACTCAGTGGTGCAAGACTTGGGAACACAGGTTGATAGCAATCTAAACTTCAATCACTATGTGTCTGTAGTGGTAAGGAAAGCATTCTGCGTTGCACATCTCTTAAATAATGGCATGGCATCCAAGACCAGGGAGGTTATAACTGTGCTTTAATTGACCCTTATCAGACCACTAATTGAGTACAATGCTCCCTACTGTATGGACCTTACCAGACACCTGCAGCAAATGGAGAAACCACAGAGGTTTCTAACCAAGCGAATCCAGGGCTTCCAAAACATGACATACATGGAATGAATGAAAGCCTTCTCACTGTGCTCTCTGTCATACAGGCTGATGAGAAGTGACCTGTGCCTGGGCTACAGAGAAGTTTTGGAACCTGCCCTAATGGAAATGCTGCACATCCTCAAAATAAATGGGACAAGAATAACTCACTCCAGGGATTTCAACCTAGCCTGTGATATTAGCAGAACATGTTGGAGAGACAGATATATCTCCCAGCAATTGCTGTTCCTCTGGAATAATCTCCCAGTCCATATTAAGCAGAGCTCCTCAATGACCCTATTCAACCGTAATCTTGACAACTGGATGGATGACCATAAATTCAACCCTTAGGTGACACCTATGCCCCTCATGGAGAGGATCACAGAATCACTCTGCTAACAGCAACCATCTGACCATGATCAATAAGGGTACTTGGGTTATTACATGGCTAGGCTTATAAAGGCCCTAGAATCATTACCCTAGTAACCTCATATGAACCTATGAACCTCCTTCCTGTACTTCAGTGTCAGCACTTGAAAATTAAATCCAAGTAGCTTGTGTCAGTACTGGAAAATGAATCTCAGTACTTAATGAAGGAATAGAACTGCAGCTATCTAGTCTTCCAGCAGCAGAGATGAGTGTGCTGGTTTTGAGACACTAGCTGATGACATCATGTATTATATTTAATTATTTATGTCTTCATTTAGTTACCATTTATGGTTGTAAGACACATGTAATGTTTGATGTATTTCTCAGAATTGAGGATTATGGATATGATTTTTTCAGTAAAGATGCTACAGAAGTACAGAAATTATAATAGTTTGCTGTAAATTATGTACAGAATGTAATTATTTTACTCTGTGCTGCAGAAAAATGTAAAACTGAAAAGAACTGTAACCTGTATTTTTTGCAGAGCTGGACAGAGACACACACACACACAAACACACACCCACCCCCACACACACACACACACACACACACACACACACACACACACACACACACACACACACACACACACACACACACACACACATGGGGGTAGGCAGCAGCCTGATACACTTTTAAAATCCACAGTCCTGATAAAAAGAAAGGGTGAAATGCATAAAATTTAACAGGAAGTAGAATTTGGCTTTTGTGCAAGGGATGAAAGAATGAGTGTGTTATATGCAACCTGTTGCTGTCATACCATTATACCTCAATTGTTAAGATTGTGAAAGAAGTTGAAAGTCAGAAAATGCAAGGAAATAACTCATAGTGCAGGATAAGGAACCATTTTAGAAGATTCAATGCATAAAAATAATCAAATATGTCAATGTGGAGAAAATGGAGGAGAGACCCATAGTGATAAACCTACTAGGACAACAAATGGTACTTAAACAAAGTCCTAGGTTTCGTCTCTGTAATGTCAGATGAGGGAGCTTCTCAGAAACAGGCTATCCACATCAGGTACTTAAAGAGAAAGACATTAATAAGACAATTGTGAAGGGATTGCCAAAAGCCAAAAATTAAAGAAAGTCACTGACATGAGTTGCCTGTTACTGAGGCAGGAATAGGAAAAGAAGCATATATCACTGTGTTTGTAGGTAAAATGCTTTTACCCTTCACTTATTATCAATTTACTGACAAAAGTGCTCCAAACATGAGAGCTAAGCAAATAAATGAAGACAAGTTTAAGAAAGTACAGTGGACGGATGATGCATAAAGCATGGCTACAGGAAATATAGCCAGATTAGAAGAAGAAACTATGAACATATTGACCCCATTCTGTACCCGTATTTTGAGCTGAAGATTGACTTTCTGTACAGTGCAAGCAAAGACAAAGAAGAAATATAGTAACAATTAACTCCAAAACATTATAAGGTGTCTGTGATGAAACTATCATAGAGCCATACCTTGAAAGTACACTTAGGGACCGAGAGAACCAAAACTAAACTTTAGCTAGATATTGCTGGTCTGATGTAATGAAAGAAATTGAAAAGTTCTGAGCAGCTTTCTCAGAAGGCTGAAAGATGTCAACAGACTGTGTGCCATCAGAATTCTGCTGATACCTATACCTACTACTGAAGTCAAATCCAAGCAGGTTGTCATGGACCTTGTAGGTCCATTATTACAGTGGAGTTGAGATGTAATTGCTACTGTGTACTTTAAAAGGAAGGAACAAATCTTAAAGTGTATATGGCTAGGCATGTTAAGGTCCTCAAGATCATTTGCATAATATTGTCTCTCTGTTTATATGTTCATAAGCACAGTCTATATCTAAGCATTATAATGCAGTTTGTCAGAATTTTAGGAGGTGTGTACATATTTTTATAATTAAAATGCACTGAGCATAAGGACAGATTTTATCAGAATTTTGCTAGAAAAGGCAAAGCTATTTCAGAGATATATACTTATATTGATAAGGACCACCTGAGGGACTACTTAGTTATCACACTATTCATTTTTGTTCCACGCATTTCAAGACAAAAATATACTCATGTAGAATGGTCAGGATGGGGAACCTAATAACTGTCGTACTTGCAGGAACAACTTATAAAAGTTTTTTCCACAGTTGAGCAAAATACTCTGCTCATTCTGGCAAATCAGTGCTGCTTGGCTCTAGTGCAGTCCAGAAACATGCATGATTAGTATTCCTGTGAATTTCTTTACACTTTTTTTTCTGCAAATATCTTATGATGCCTACTGCACAGTTTTTCAGCTGTGCGTAAATCTCAAGTTAGCAGACTGCAGCTGCGTAGTGCTAAGCTGTATAGCTAGAGGCGGCTCAGTTAAGAAAACTGCATTTGGTATTGAAATGACCAGGAGCAACCCTGCAAATAGTTGCATGTGTACTTCATGGAACTTGAATAGTATAAACATCTTTGAATTTGTGCACTATGCAACTTCCTACTAACTACTGAGGATGTCTACAATTTAAACATGCACAATTTACATAAGGTGTACCCACTAAGTTCCTGCTTGCCTATACATCACTACACAGCTGAGCAGCTAGCTTTTCCTTACTGCTCACATGTGTAGAAAGGCTATAAGAATCACATTTTGTTTGCATACTACACAGGGCAGTGCACTGTTACCATCTACACTACATCAACATTTACAAATACTGTCCCATGTATTTGTTGTCTTGCTATAGTATCATAGTGAAACAGCTATCAATTTCTCAAAAAAATACTTTCTGTCATTTAAATGTAGCAAAGACACAGGGCTAGATTCATGAAGGCTTGCACGGAGTCTAAGAGTAGATTAAGACTAAAGACAGCCAATATGTCTGCCGAGCGATCCAGAAACAGCCGGCAGGGGTGTGCATGAGAGCTCCTAAAACTACTCTTGCATGGACAGTGTTAGATTATGCAAATTACCTCATTTGCTGCTGAAAGCTATGCAAATTAGGTAAATTTGTGATCCAGGAAACACTAACCTGTCCGAGTAAGAGTAGTGTTATTTGCAGAAATGTACTCGGTTGGCAACTGAGTACCGTTCTGCAAATAGCAAAACAGAGCTATGACAGTTCCAAATAAAGGATGCATCCAGTTGAGGAAGCATGCCAATGGCCAAATATAATGCCATTGGCATTTTTATCTGTTGCAAAATAATAAAAAATATTTTTTTCTCCCTAATCGCGGATGTTTAAGCATAGCGCAGCGCCGTGCAAACGTGCGGCGCTCCAAAAACCTGAAAAAAATAAAAGCCAAAAATAGGGATTTTATTCAAAATATTCATTGGCCATGCAGGTGAATGGCAGGCTGAAGACAATATGGCTACTGAGTAGTGGTTGCTAAGGGGGGACGCTCAGTCTGAGAGATGTAACCAAGCATTAGTAGGCAATCCTATGCAAATGAGTATAAGGATAGTGAATTTCAGTTTTCCCTGCCATGTGAACCATGTCCCTAAAGTGTAAGAGTAGGATTAGGGGAGCAACAGAGTAGAAGATAGGTGACATCATGAGGGGGTATGTATTAAAGACTATAAGCTCATTGGAGTAGAGTGGCATGTGTTTGCTGTGAGTTACTCAGGACTGGAAGAGGTGTGTCTACAGTTGTCTTAACTGAAACCCAGAAACCGAAGGTGTACGCCGTGGATATCACCAAAATTTCTTGCAAAGCTGCATGCACTGCGTGCGCACCTGTAAACCCGTCTAAGCCTCTGTGCATGTGTGTGCTCCTGTGTAAGCCTGTGTAAAGCTGCCTAAGCCTGTGTGCATGAATGTGCACCTGCCTAAGCCTGTGTAAGCCTGTGTGCGTGTGTTTGCGCTTGTTTGTGTGGCTCTGCCCCCTGAGGAAACAGAAAGGGAAAAGGAAGGAAAACAAGTAGTAGGAAGTTAACCAAGGAGAACTAGCAGAGCTGTCAGGTGAAATCAATCAGAATCAGCCAATTACACAGGCAGTACACTAGCCCAGCCCAGCCCAGCACTTAAAACTCTGCAAACAACATTCCCCCATGTTTTTCTCAGAAACACTGAAACACTGCAGTCTACAAAGAGAAGTGAAAACTTCAAAAGCTTAACTGAGACAAAAAAATGTTAGGGGCTGCCATTGCTATTATAAGGCAACATGTGCAAGATGCTGAGGGTGGTGCCATTGCGAATGCAGCTGAGCAACCCACAGTGAGGAGACGGAGAAGAGTGTACAGACCCAGGGTAACCTACCAGAGGCTACATGAGCTGGAGATAGTGGAGTGCTATAGAATGGACAGAGACCTTCTGCAGCAAATTGTTGATCTGTGTAGGCCACGCCTCACACACAGAACCAACAGAGGGGAACCCATCCCAGTGGAAACCAAGGTATGTGTTGGCCTAAGAATACTAGCAGCAGGTATCTTCCAGAGACCAACTGGTGATATGATGGGGATTTCACAGGCATCAGCATCCAGGGTACTGCACCAGTTCCTGAATGCCATGTCAGCACATGTCGGTGATCAAGTATATTTCCCCAATTCCCATGAAGTAATGGCCAGCAATATGCGTCTTATCCAGCAAATAGCGGTATACCCTGAGGTAGTGGGTGCAATTGACTGCACGCACATACACATCAAAGCAGCAGTCGGTGAGCAGGGTAGGGCTTACATCAACCGCAAGGGCTCCCACTCCATCAACTGCCAGGCCATGTGTGATGCCCAGGGCATAATACTGAATGTGTGTGCTGGCTGTCCTGGAAGCTACCACGATTCCCATATCTGGCATCTGACGCAGCTGTACCAGACATTTGCCAATGGGGACATCCCTGACGGTCACCTAGTGGGGGATGCTGGATACTCACTGGAGCCGTGGCTGATGACACTCATCAGAAATGTACACACGCCTGAACAAGAACTCCATAATGAGGCACACACACAAACACGAAATGTAATTGAGCATGTGTTTGGGATGCTCAAGTCACAGTTCCCATGCCTGGACACATCCGGTGGAGCCTTGTAGTACTCACCAACTACATGTACCCAAATTGTCATGGTATGTGCCATGCTACACAATATGATCCAGCCAAAACAGCTGCAGCAGGAATAGCATGGGGCAGGGCCAAACAGCCCCCCACCATTGCCAAGGCCTGCACAGGCACAGCGTGACTCAGAGGAGGAACAACCTGAGCCTGCCCCAGTAGGCAGAAGGAGGCATGCCCAGTATGCCTTGGCCTTAGCAAAGAGGCAACACATAGCACATACACTGGCTCAGTAGGAACCCTGGAAATGATACCTCTCTCTGACTCGCACATAAAATAAAAGGGATGCCTAACTTGACACTACCTGTTTCCAAACATGCATAGGGAGTGTAGCATGTGCATCCGACATAGGCAGCCCTGCAGCACCACCTGAGGCATGATTTCCATGTTTTAAGCAATATAAAGCAGTGCTAAGCAGCTTTCACCAATATTTAGTATATGTAAACAAAATTGCCCATGCTAACTAGCACAACATTGGGCAACATTGAGCAATGTTGGGCAAGGTCGGGCAAAGTTGAGCAAAGTCAGGTAAACATGCTCATATTTGCTTTACTGTTCCTTAAGCAGTCTGGTCTGCCCAGCATGAAAATGAAAAGCAGTGACAGAGCTCCAACCCAGGATACTGTGCACTATAGTCACAGTACTGAACCACTAAGACATGATAGAATTTCAGTGGCACTGACACAGCAGGACAATTGTACACTAATGCAAACACAAAGAAATGCTATATCATGCCCCTAAAGAGGGATATGGGTAACCCCAACCCCACAGGCCTATGCAGACAGAGAACATCAGGCCAGGCGGTGTGATGTGAGTTGTGTAGGCTATGAAGTCGCAATCTAATATACGTGACATTGGATGCTAGGATCTGTAGCACAGTAGTATGCCTCAAGCCAGTATGATAGGCAACAGTACAGACTGAAACGGTGTACCGAACATAGCAGTGCAGGCTTAGCAAATGTGTATAAGTGTCAGATGAAACCCTCATCCTATGTACACCCACAGTAACAATCAGCTGTGCCCTGGGTAGAAATGTACAAAGGATAGCTGTCCCCCCGTATGTAGAAATGTTGATAAGTCTATGCAAAGTGTCTCATGGAAGACCTGCAGGCACAGCATGATCCCTGTTGATCTATGACACAATGGTGAGCTCTGCTGTAAAAATACAACTTGATTTTCCATACACATATAGTATAAATGTCTATACCAGGCGTGCTCACACACTCCAACAAATGTGGTGGATTTCATTCCACATCACACTGAAAGGTCATACTGGGCATGCTCACACACTTGAAGAAACGAAGCAAATGTCAGGCAGCAACATACTGAAAGGTCATACTGGGCATGCCCATACACTTATGCTAAATACGGATGTGATAATAAGGGAACTATGGACAAATGTGGATAGTCATCTCCACTTTCAGAAACACATTCACAAAGTGGTCAGAAAATCATGCTATGTGTTCACACAAACTGCCAAGGTCCGTGCATGTAGGTCAAAGGAGGTTCCCACTCCTCAGCAGTCATCAGACCCTCAGAGAGTACCACAACACACTTGCGATGAATCTGACTAGGCACGTTCATCAGACAGAAAGACCACTGAAGTACCTTAACAAGAGGATTACTGGCCTCAAATAGGTTCCCCATGCAACAAGACTGAATGTAACCCAATCTGTACTCTGTTGCATACTGTCTACTCAGGAGATCTCTGCCCAACATACAGGTCCATGTCATGGTTACACTCAGATCTGTTCTGAGTTACAGCTCCATGGCACTAAATATACAGAGCCAACTGATATTGCCAACATCCTGGCAGATAGGATCAGTGTTAACTTTAACCCCCTCTCACCCATGAAAGAGCACATCTCTATAATGGAAGACAGCAAAGTTGCTGTCATCATGGCTGCACAGGTAAAAAACACACTCCAAAGCCAGTATCACAGCAGCCATGGGACCAGATAACTTCCCAGGCTGTGTAGTATCTACTTCCCTGAAGTGAACATTAACATGGAAGGTCTGTGGCTACTGAAGTTTCCAGAGGACTGCAAACTAGGAGCCATAAATGTAAACACTAAAGATGTGGACATCCTACAAAAGGGCCTCACTGAGACAGATGGCTGTTGTCAAAGCCATGGGCTCTAGCTCAATGCCAAAAGGTGCATCATCATCTCCTTTGTTAAAAACATTGTAGCCAAGAACTACAACATAGGTGGTAGTATACTTCACATTGAAAGTGTGACAAGAGACCTTGGGTCACAGGTGGACAGTGGACACAACTGTGATAATCACATTCCCACAGTAGTCAGGAAACCCTCCTATGTGGCACACCTCATCACAAAATGTGTCTCATGCAGAATAGAAGAGGACATTGTTCCCCTCTACTCATCACTCACTAAAACTATAATAGAGTACAACACCACTGTTGCTATGTACCTCACAAGACAACTACAACAACTGGAAAGCCTGCAGCAATACCTCACAAAGAGCATTAGCGGCCTGAAATACATGCCATACACAGACCATCTCAAAATGATCCATCCGTACTCCCTTGCATATCGCCTACTCAAAGGTGTTCACTACCTAACATACAAAGCTGTGTCAAACACAGAGCTGTTGGACATGCTCCACGTAAAACACTCACAATCCCTCTGACCTTCGGACCCAAAACCACGAGTGAAATACAAAAGGAAGGGGTGTACCCATTTACCTTATGGATACCCACACCTTCAGGTTAGTGGCACAGCATGAGGCCTTGGAGACCATGCAAGTGCAACTAACATTGGGCAAAGCTGCTCATCAGATTGTAGCCTGCTACAGATCATGTACCTTGTCTCAGGAACCTCACTCAGTATTCCAGAGAACAGTGGAAAATATAAAGGTCCTATCAAACACTAAATATGAGGAGATTACAACTAAGGAAAAAACTTGCCCGGCAACAACAGGACCTGCTGTTGCCGGGCAAGTTTTTTTCTTGGTTTATTTACTTTGGACTTATGAGATTACAACTACCCAAACATTGAGTGGGAGAATTACTTGTGTACAATGTCCTTTGCCCAATGTTTCCTATGGTTTAAAAACTCTAACACCCTGGAACAGCTGGTCACCATGCCCACTAGAGGTGACAACATACTGGACATGATCATCACCAACATGGGGTACCAGTGTTCCACAACAGAGATTAACCCCTTGCTGGTAACATCAGATCATTAAGTAATCACACTGGACATCCACATCCTGCCCCCTCCCCCACCCTGTCAATGAAACCACTCTGAAGACATTTTCAAAAGCAGACTGCACACTTCCCAAGACCAAAGTGGAACGTTCCAAAGACCTCTTGCTATAGGATAATGGCATACAATCTGCAGAATCATTTACAATTGCATCCTATGAGCATCTACAGGGATGCAAGGAATGAGACATCACAAATAAAACCAAGATGCACTCCTCCAAAAATAAGACAACAATCAGGTGGTTGTTGGCCATAAATAAGCTAGACAACAGAAGGAGGAAACTAACACATGATAGAGCCAACTTCACTAAAGGAAAGGCATCACTGATCATCATTAGAAAGAAACAATGATTACTCATAAAATAATCCGAGGACAGTTTCTAAAGACAAATAGCCAAGGAATGTAAAAATAACAACCACAAAGCCTTCGGTAGCTATACCAGACATGTAGGTATCAACTTTCAAATATGCTGTCACCTATTGAAAAATGGAAAGAAATACACTGAACCAACTTTCATTGCCCACATCCAGGGGGACAAGTTCAGTGTAAACTCTCCCCCATCACCCCCAAAAGGGCCTGTGTCCATCACAGAAGGATGCAGAGCTCCAGACATCATGGACATGCAGGTAAAGACAACCCTCTCCAAAGCTAAGAACACAGCATCAATGGGACTGGATGGTGTCCCAGGCTGCGTCTTACACTAGGCCCAAAAGGAGCTACACCCTCACCTACATACACTGTCCAGACTCAAGCGTACCACAGGCTATGTACCCAAAGAATGGCATACACTAACAGTCATCCAGCTCCACAAAGGGGGTGCCACAACAGAACCTGGAAACCATTGCCCAATATGTCTACACAGCCTTGTCTACAAAGCTATTGAGCAAATTGTCATGGAACCCATAAACTGAGACATTGGAGACCTCCAGACACTGGACTCTACACAACTTTGCCTTGTTAAAGGCAGATCCTGGCTCCTAAACCTAGTTGACTTATTTCAAACAGTTACCAAGGACATAGATGGAGGTGACAGCAGTCCACACAGCCCACCTGGACCTCACTAAGGACTTTCTACACCATTCCCCACTCTGTCATCATGGACAAGTGTACCAGCTTGAACATTAACAGCTATGTCACAGGATGGGTGGCCAAGTGGCTCACAGATCAAACACACATGTTCAGAGTTGCAGGTGCCATGTCCGACTCTATGCCAGTCACAAATGGCATCCCACAGGTCTTGGTCCTGGGATCCCACCTGCTCAGTAGATACTGCTCAGAGGTACAGGCAAGCATGGGAGGTGTATGGCTGAACAGGTTTGCAGATGACTGTTAACTGTGGTCCATAATCGACTCTACGGCTGACACAGACATCCTCCAGAAGTGTCTTACAGAGACAGATACCTGGTGTCAAAACAATGCCCTCAAGCTGAATGCCAAAGAATGCATAGTCATCCCCTTTGGGTAAAACAAAGGGCACACAAATTACCACATAGGTGGTAATCCAGTATGTACAGAGAAAGTCATTATGGCCTTGGGGACACAGGTAGATAGTAAACTCCCCTTTGATGATCACATGGCTAAAGTGTTTAGACATTCCTTCTATGTAGCCTACTTAATATCACCTAATGTAACCCACTTTGTATCGTCTAATGATGTCACCATCCTACAAATATACCTTTGGAAAAGACAGCTCACAGTGATGTGTACAGCACGTTGTGTAAATGTGTATTCCTCTAGTATCATAAAGTACTTAGGTAGGGGTTTGAATCCTGCACTTGACAAGTTTGTGTGTGGTCTACTTGGGAAAAAGCAGCCTTTTTGGAGAGTAGTAAAACACCTTAAAAGTGGTATACTAATCTTTGTCAAGTCTGATGATGTCACCATCCCACAAATATACCTGTGGAAAAAAAACTTCCCAGTAATGTGTATAGCACAACGTGTTAATGTGTACTCCTCTAGTATCATGAAGTAGTTAGGTAGGGGTTTGAATACTGCACTTGACAACTTTGTGTGTAACTTCCTTGGAAAGGAGTTTCCTTTTTGTAGAGTAGTAGAACACCTTACAAGTGGTATATTTATCTTTGTCAAGTCTGATAATGTCACCATCCTACAAATATACCTGTGGAAAAGAGAGCTCCCAGTAATGTGTATAGCGCATTGTGTTAATGCGTACTCCTCTAGTATCATGAAGTAGTTAGGCAAGGGCTTGAATCTTGCACTTGACAAGTGTGTTTTTGTGTGTGGTCTCCTTGGGAAAGAGCAACCATTTTGGAGAGTAGTAAAACACCTTAAAAGTGGTAAACTAATCTTTGTCAAGTCTGATGATGTCACCATCCTACAAATATACCTGTGGAAAAAAAAAACTCCCAATAATGTGTATAGCACATTGTGTTAATGTGTACTTCTCTAGTATCAGGAAGTAGTTAAGTAGGGGTTTGAATCCTGCACTTGACAACTGTGTGTGTGTTTGTGAGTGGTCTCCTTGGGGAGGAACAGCCATTTGTGAGATTAGTAAAACACCTTAAAAGTGGTATACTAATCTTTGTCAAGTCTGATGATGTCACCATCCTACAAATATACCTATTGAAACATGACCTCCCAGTTATGTGTATAGTGCATCGTGTTAATGCATATTCTTCTAATATCATGAAGTAGTCAGGTAGGGGGTTGAATCCTGCACTTGGTGAGTGTGTGGGCTCTATGTGGGTGACACTGTTGGTCAATGTGTTGTGGGTTTTGCTTTTACTACTGTATGACATATCAGTATGCATTGCACATGTGAAGTAGCTGTGTGGCAAATACATATACGTACATGTTACCTCAACTATTGCATGTGTGGGAACCTTGCTTTCTCCAAGAACACAGCTGTCATCTTTGCCAGACTGTGCTGCTTCACAGACCTTAGGTCACATCTGTATGCTTGTGACAAAGCCAGCCACTGCAGTGATCCCTAGCCTAGGTCACCCGTGTCACACACACTCATTACAGTTTGTATTGAATTGTGTGAGTGAGGGTTTATGGCTGAGGTATATGTCAGACCTGTTCAAACACAGCAAAGTCTGTCAATGATGACTACTCATTATAGGTGTACAGCAACCTTTGTGGATATGCATGCAGACCCCTTATAGCTTATGTGATCCACCGAGGGATTTTAAAATACCTTTGGAAATTTGATTATCAAAGGAGAGATGATGTAACACTTGGTTGCATGTACACATCGGTACCTGTTCATCATGTTGGTGGCTACTACCTATGTGGTACTGTGCGGATACTATGTTCCGTAAAGGTGGATGACTATACTTAGTTTGGCTTATAGCTTTACATCATGGGTTTGACAACAGGTATCTGTCTGTATGATACCCTTGTGGAGAATCTGTGTGTCATCTGGAAAATGCATTATAGGCCACAGTATGTATTACCAAACGTGGACGGACATATCCCTACTGTGATTGCTTGTAAGGTTGTAAGACCTGTGGCACGTCTGCCAGTGG
Source organism: Protopterus annectens (assembly GCF_019279795.1). Classification (NCBI taxonomy): domain Eukaryota; kingdom Metazoa; phylum Chordata; order Ceratodontiformes; family Protopteridae; genus Protopterus; species Protopterus annectens. Next base: position 1,428,390,287 of record NC_056726.1, read on the forward strand.
CATGATGAGCAGCAGTCCTCCGACGAGAACCCCTGGACATCTGCCTATGTGGTACCCTTCCAGACATCTGGGTATGGCTGCTGTGTCGGGATGCATATGCCATGGATACCACACTGCCCTGGCCAATGCCGACTGTATGCTGTCCCTCAGCTAAGGGCATTGGTGATGGATGTATTGGCAGTATGACTGTGTGCATGGATGGGGTGGACACTTGCGTACTGTTGATTGGTGGCCCAACGACAGACCCTGGCAAACATGCCTGTGCCTCAACACACCTATCATCATCATCACTATTTTGCTCAGTGACATCATTTTCCCTGCTGCAGTGAACCAGCCCAAAGTCAGCACCTGTGAGAAGAAGACAGGAAACACACTTTACAACGTGTATGTGATGTTGGCACACATGCACACATGAACACATGCACACATGCACCCATGAACATATGCACACATGCACACAAATGCACTCCTCACTAAAACAGACACACACACACACACACACACACACACACACACACACACACACACACACACACACACACACCACCAGCAATCCAAAATATACTCAATAGCGGGTGATGATGGGGTACAGTATCACAAGGGAAACAGTTATATCACACATGTCAGCATGCAGGACATGTGTTTCCCAACAGCATACAGTGTGGGTGTAAACAGCCCTTGCTAATAACAGTATACATGGCTTTCTTTGATGCATGTGTGTTGTTGTTCAGTGATTGGCCTCACCCTGGAACGCAATGTGTACATGGACACAACATTGCTGTGCAAGTATTAAAAGCTCTGCAATGTCCTGTGCACCAACACTCACAGGTATACATACCACGGCTGGATGTGTACCTGTGTGTCACATAGATATCCATTTCTGATTAGAGCATCTGTGTCTTTAGCAAATAATTGTGGACACAGGTTTAGCACATGCATGCTATGTATACACACAGGATGAGTGGTGCATGTATACCTGATGGAATACCTTTGCTCAACATAGCCATTTTACAGTGGTTATGGTGAGTGTAGGATATATTGTGGACATGCCAGTGGCAGCCATGACATGGCATGCTACAACACAACTGCAACATCAAACATCACACATACACAGTGTGTGTCATGTGACCTATACACTTAATAGCATTACAAGACATATATGTGTCACCTTGTACAAATGGTGATTGCTATGCATATTGTGTACAGGTGCATATGTTTGCACACACACAACATTGAGGTGCATAGCAGTTAATGCTATGTGTAGTACTGTGGCCAATCATCATGTGGTCACTCAGGGCTACTAATGTGTTGCACTGGCACATACCATGTTGTACCGGAACTGCAGTACCATGGCTACATTCACCATTTCACAGCCAGTTGTTACATGAGTTTATAAGGTGCCCAGTAGGGGGCATTGCCTAACATTAATGTGTTATGCCTGAAGAAGTCTACTGATTTCAGTAGACAAAAAGCGCTTCATTTGATTGTTTGGATCATTAAAGTGTCTGTGGATTTTTACCTTTTTGGTTTTTATTTTTACGTGACGACTGCCAGTGTTTGCCTTAAGTGCCTGACTGTGTTTTTTCCTAGATTAATGTGTTATGTGTTGAAGAATGTCGCACAGCCACATGAGAGGCATGTACCCCTCAGGTATAGTATGTGTGCTGTGTGGATGACATTTGGGATACTGTAGTGTGACCTTACAGTGGGTGTCTGAATACGCCATGTGTAGCATGTTAATGTGTACTGCGTATGACAAAGTTGTGTATGTTGTGTGCATGTGTATCGACTCTGCCTATCCAATATCCACTACAGTGTTGCCACAATTGTGTGGGATGCTCTGTGTAATGTATGTGTTTTAGGCAGCTACCCACATTACTGGGATGTGCATAGTCATAGAGGAAACATGCACAGCGTGCATTATGCATAGGTGTGTTACGTGTACATGGCCTACACCTCACCTATGACATGCCCATTTAATTAGCAATATTAAATGTAGAACACACTCACCAGCATGGGTCTGCTGCCTTGCTGTCACACCAGAGGGATCTACAAGGATATGAGACAGTTTGTCAGTGGCAACAGCTGTGGCATTGCTACTGTGGGTTTGCAATCGTACAATAGTACAACGGTTGACAGTCACAGGCCTACAGATTATATTCCTAATTATTAGTATTGCACAACACTAGGCACCACATCTTATAACTACATAGTACACATCTCACATAAGCATGTTCTACCAATAGACGTAACAGTAGTTTACAGCTATGCCATGTTACCTGCGCACTCCGTGTCAACTTGCTGGGTGGCTCCAGCCTCCATGATGATACATATTACTTGTTGTTGTTGTTGGCCAGGAGCCACCTGCCTCAGGAGCAGCTCCTCCACTCTGGTGAGGGGGGGGGTGGATGGCTACCCCCCCACCTGTGGCAAGCTGTTGTCTGCGGATATCAGACTTATGCTGCCGGACATGTCTAATTAAATCACTGCAGTGATGGCATACCTGCTCATATGTCCGGTTATGCATGCCTATGTCATTTACCCTACAGACAAGATCTTGCCACAGCACAGTCCGCTCATGCTGGTCCTGGCTGGTACTGGAGAACAGTAGGGCATAGTGCTGCACCAGGCTTGTCGTTATCTGTTCCGCCTCTGCCGGGCTATAGGTGGGATTATGATGGTGGGCCATGACCATGGAAGACAATGAAACAATATGTGTGAACAAGTCATGTGGCACATGTAACATTCTAAAGTACAGATATCAATTAACTGTCATATATAGCAACCTATTGGCTGTCAGAGGATATACTCTTTCAATACCACATATCAGTTCTCAACCCACAACTGCCTGACAGTGCCTGGCACACTCTATATATCAAACCATGTTTTGCACAGCAACAAAGATAAACCAGTATGTAAGACTATACAACAGTACAAGGCACACTGTATGCGACACAATGCACCACCTAGCCACAGGAGGTATATATCAAGCTAATGCATCAAGAAATATGTAATCCATTGCAATGATTGTAAAGTCCACTTACAGTATTACCAGTATACCACACTAGTCGTTGATGGCAAACCCCTGCCTAACATATGTGCACATTCATTAATATAGGTGGCATACTGCTGTACTAGACTATACATGTTGCTAGATATGCACACATATCCTGTAACACACGTATGACCGAGGTCATGGTACAGGCATACCCACACACACATCAGACATACATACCAGACACAAAGGTATGACAACCCAGATGACCTTTACCTGTGTACCATACAGTACTGTGTGTCAGTAGTTACAAAACCTTATGCCTGAGGTATGTAATCTGTGAGGACTACAGGGAACACACAAAACAGTGGTTCCAAGAAATGTGGACATACACCATACTGTGCTATTTAGGCATACAGCTTCAGGTAGTACTACAGTTCATACAGGAGTTGGATTCACCAGCAGTAACACTCAATAAGCATACATGTACTGCTTTAGCCTACAATGGGACACCCCAGTTGACAACAAGGGACTACGTCAGACCGTATGGCATACTGCTTTTTCTGCCTAGCAATTGCATACACATCTTTTGCTGGGATCACAGCTAGGAGACATAATACCATGACAGAAACAGTTTCCCACTAAGCTATCACACATATACAGAACTCTGACACATTCACCATCACATTCACCATCACACTCAGTCAACCTCATATAGCAATTATTGCAACAAGCACATGTGAGTGTGTATTGCCTCATAGGTAGGTAATAGGCTATTGGCCCTAGGGCCTAGAGAAGTCTAGCCATATGCTGCCCTGGCCTTTGACACACAGGTAATTACATTTCACATGGCCCTTTCAAGCAGAGCCACAGAGGTGATTCCCTGGGTATATTTCCCATCTCCCATACAATCTTCAGGATTATTTATGGTGACTGCTAATTAGGAGCTTTGTTTGCTATGGATAGGTGGTTTGTTCCAGAGTATGGGATGTCTCTGAGATAGGAATCTATCCATCTAGCAAGTGCTGTTTATTGTGATCAAAATGTTTAGGTCCCTAGAGTGTGTAGCTTGTAGGAATTGTGATCTGTTTACGTGGAGCATGTCCAACAGCTCTGTGTTTGACATAGCTTAGTATATTAGGCAGAGGTCACCTCTGGGTAGGTGGTATGTGACATAGTCTAGTCGTGGGTTTGTGAGACGGTCTGCATAGGGCATCTGTTTGGGGCCGGTATTACTCTTTGTGAGGTATGTCTGTGTCTTTTCCAGTTGCTGTAGATGTCTTGTGAGGTACATACCACATGGGGCATTGTACTCTATAATGGGCTTTATGTGTGATGAGTAGAGGGGAACACTGACCTATATTTCCCTGGATGACACACCTTTTGTGATGACGTGTGTCACTTAGACAGATGACATGACTAGTGTGGCACTGAGATCATCAAAGGGGAGACTACTGTCCACCTGTGCCCCATTGTCTCTTATCACACCTTCGGTGTTAAGTAGACTACCACCTATGTGGTAGTTAATGGGTACAGAGTTTTTGCAAGAAGGGATACCAATGCAGTGTCAACATTGATCTTGAGTCCATGGCTTTGTCACCAGGCATCTGTTGCAGTAAATATGACTCTCTCTCTCTCTCTCTATATATATATATATATATATATAGAGAGAGAGATAAAATATATATATACACGCATACATATAAACATCCATTGGTGTACATCCATTGGTGTACATATAGAGATACATATAGGCACATATACACTCCACTTTCATGGTGGGGATATCAATTATGCAAAGGTTGTGAGGTATACAGTTATGTCATCATATTGCACAGTGTTGTGCGGAATGCATTGAAGGTGTTCTCAGCCCATGTAGCTTTAGCAGGCCTCACTGGCTGCAACACTGCAGACCTGACGAATCATACCCACAATGTTTAACCACCAAATGTCATATACCAGCACTGTATGCTGTCTTGTTTGCCACACACTACAACCTACATAGAAATATGCACATAACAACCTTCAACAGCATATATATGTCCACCATTCACTAACAGTTGCAGTATGTCCCTTGCTCTATGCACATGTACAGATGCTAATATATCTGACACAGACAGATCTCTCCGTATGTGTGGTTCTGTGTGTTTTGTAATTAATGTTCTTTGTTCTATCTTGATTTTTTTTCCAGATATATTTGTTTTTCATTATACTTTTTTTTAATATATTATTTATTTTTCAATATATATTTTTTATTTTCAATATTTTTTTTTCAAATATATATTTACTTTATTTTTCAATTTATTTTATTTTCAATATATTTTGTTTTTCAATATATATTTTTTGCAATATATTTTTCTTTTTCAATATAATTTGTTTTTTCAATATATTGTTTTGTTTTCAATATATTTTTTTCTTTTCTTTTATTTTTTTTCAATATATTACTTTTTCTTTCAGTATATTTTTTTAATCTTTTTTCTTTTTTTCCTGCTGCTGCTGTCTGCATCTGCATCTGCATCTGCATCTCTATCTCTCTCTCTCTCTCTCTCTCTCTCTCCGTACCTGCAATGAAGTGATTGTATGTGTGGACAGCAAGTACAGCCTGATTTTATAGGTATCTGCACATGTGCATGTGATGGCCTCTGCAGCAATTGGTGGCCACCATTTGGCAATTGCATGCAGCCTGTTGTGTGGTACTTGCAGTACTCACTGTCATAGCAACCCAGTGCGATAAATTGCTAAGTCAGGTAGGCATAGCTCTTTCAGCTTTCCAAAGTGGGGACCATGCTTGTTTGCTGTGGACACCATTGCATAAGTCAGAAGGTTGGTATACTTCTTTTAACTGATGCTAGGGGTGTAGCCAGTGATTTGAATGTTGTACTCAGACTTGAATGTTGCCACTTCCGGTACACAGTTGACAGTGTAGAATTGTACTCAACCCTACAAATGCTAACACAATATACATGGAAGTATGTAGTTTCTTTTCTACTTATACAATTAGCTGCCATACATACGTAGTTATTGAGATGTTTTCATTTGGCACATGAACTGTTTGGGAACTGCTATACTGTGGATATTAATGTACTCACTTCTGCACAGTTTGTGATTTTTCTTTTGTTGACATTATCACTGGATGCTCATGATAACTGGGCAATTCCAGTACTGAGTATGCCTACCTACATCATTGCTGGACCTTGAACACACAGGCATTTTGTACATTTGGGTGGGGATTGTCATGCTATGATACTGTGTGGGGGTTGTAAAGTGCTGCTGTAACATTATTTACTGCTAGAATGGCTGGTTCTCTTATCACAGTCATGTAATGCAATTCCACAACAACTGCTGGTAAAGTTCCACAGAACAGATTTTGTGTTATGGCATTCCTATCTTTCCTTTACATTCACTCATTCAGATGCAAGATATATATCTATTTCAGCAACAACCTTCTGTGTATCTACTGTGGCTTAATGGTATTTCATGTAGTCTCTTGTGTCCAAGGTCTGGGGTTTGAGACTGACAGTGGTGTTTTATTTTGCTGCTGAGCAGAACAAGGGCCCTCACATGCAGGGTGAGTAAGGCACTTTTAAGCAGTTGTAAGCGGGTTTGTGTGTGTTTGTGCGAAGCTTAGAAATACTTAGCTAAGCACACACAAGCGCACACTCGCGCAAACCTAACTACTGCTTAAAAGTGCTTACTCCCGCTAACCCCCATGCTCATTTCTTTGAAAGAAAAGAAAATGGGGAGATAGGAAAGTGGTGAAAAAGTGGCACAAAGAGGGAAAGACAGTAGGATAAACAGCTAGGGATGTGCAGGACAGGTGTAGGGAAGGTCCATAGCTGCCCATTTCTTTAACAGCCACAGCTGTGCATATACTAGATATTTGGAGTGAAATTTGAAACCTGCTACCCCTGAGAGAGGGATGAGGACAACAAAGTATGTTGTACTGCCAATTAAATATCAATTTATCTGTCCAGCGGACATGAGTGCAAAATGGGCAGCTATGTATGGGGCATACATTTTTTGTGGGAGCAGAGTGCCCATTTTTTTTTCAGGTGAGAGTGGAATGGGTGGTAAGGGAAGTAGGTATATTTGGGGAGGTAGGTTGGGGAGGTAAACAGACAAGACAAACAAGACGCATACAGGGGCAGAATATGACACATGGGGTAGGTGAACACCATTGACAGGGAAGGATGTTTGGAAATTGCAAGCCCATGAGCCTACAGATGGCGACAGTGGAACTGAGATCCCCACCCATGGGCAGTCACCACTGCACCTTCACAGCCCAGAGGGTGGCTGTGCTGGGAGCTGTGTAGGAGGGACAGGCTCACCTGTGAGTTGTGCCACTTTTGCCTCGAGCTGGCATAGAGGATCAGCGACTGAACGCTGGATCTCCCTACACACCACAGCCCGGACTGTTCGAAGGGTGATAGGTGGCCCTCCTCCGGCCACGCTTGCACGTGGGGGATGATCCACATCCCCTGCAGTGCTTCCAACCAAAGGTGGCACAGAGCAAAGGAGGAGGAGGTCCCGGGCTGGGCACTGGACCTGCTGGTCCCAGGTGCCATCACCAGCTGAGGTGGGACAGGTGGGTCCGCTGGGACTGGCCTTCCCATACGTTCTATGTTTAGGAGGATTTAATGACAATATGGGTTAGTAACAGCCAACAGCATTCCAAATTAGTTGTAACAGCATGCAGTAATATTCCCATTAACCCAAAACACCAGAGTTCCAACAGTTGAACATCAAGCCTAACACATGCATATATAGAACAACAAAGGACATTCCAACAGCATGCAGGATTGATTGGTGGCAACAGGCTACCAAGATTGTGGTATTTGAACAGGACACATGCATCAAAGTAAATGCAGATATTTATGAACCAATAGGACATATGTCCCAACAAATGTTTTGAGATTATACATACCCATTGAGGTGTGGAATTTCATTGTTTATGCACATACAGTAGGGTGTATAAAGATACCTCCATTAACATCTTATATGTACTTATAGTTTACACTACATTCCTACTGACTACAGGTGTATATCCTCTACATGTATTATTACACTAGGCAAAGTCCATTATGTTGTGAAATGGGTTTAGCTAGTTCCTTATATACCTGACCTGTATCTGACATACAAACTGTCCAGGATGCAGATGTTATTGCTACGTATTTATATATTTTATTTATATTTATATATCTACATATCTGGATGTGTTCAGGTGACATTATCAGTTATATTTCTACAGCCCCCTACATTTCTAGCAGCCCACTGACATTTCTGGGGAACACAATAACAAGCTACTCGTGTGCCAGAATTACCTATGCATGCCAGCCATTAACCAACAGTTGAGGACTGTATATATGCTTCGCAGCTATTGGCACTCCCTTCATCCACTTTATATGGGCCTGCCCAAGTGTGGGTTGACAGCACTTAATACAACAGTACTATTTATATAATGCAAGAGTACAGCAACATTTCGAAATTAGTGACACAGACACACTCCAGGAATTATACCTTTATTAATTACATTACACACTTTTCTAGAGGCTCTCTCATTTATTTGATATTACAGTGCATGCAGAAGGATTATACCTTTATTAATGGGTTACAACACTCTTTTTCAGGCTCTCTCACTTATCTTATGTAACAGCACATGCAGAGAAATTATTCAGGACTTATTATACCTTTATTGTTGGGCTACAACACTTTTTTTCAGGCTCTCTCACTTATTATATGTAACAGTACATGCAGAGAAATTATTCAGAACTTATTATGTCTTTATTATTGGGCTGCAACACTTTTTTTCAGGCTCTCTCACTTATTTTATATAACAATACATGCAAAATAATTACTAACCTGCCTGGTGGTGCAGCCTTAGCAACCTATCTGCATAGGCTTGCTGATTCGCAGCATGGACACCTGCAGCTGCGAAGTAAATGAAGGGATATTGAGACATACCTGTCCATAATATAGACTACAATAGCAATTTTTACATACTCCATTCCATGGCTACCTACTCAGTAGTGGGGCATTTTCATTTCCATGGGCCTCCTGTATCCATTGATTCAGTTGGTCCTCCTTGCGTCTCTTCAGGTCAGTGTAGTGGTGTCTGACCTGCTCACCAGTCTGAGCAACGCCTGTGCCACTGGTGAGATCATGTGCTAGATGGTTCCAGGCTTCCGCTTTGTACTCAGTGCCTTGAAACTGGCCCTGCAGGAGTCTTGCATCATGATGATGGACGAGGAGCCAAACCATCACTTTTGACTCCTTAATGCCCCACCATTGCACTCGAAAATGACAGCCCTCTCCATCACCGGCCATTCTGACTGCAGATGGTAGCTACAAACAGTTATGGCAATTATTCCCGCCTATGGTGCTTAAACATGCCTCATTTGCCACACTTATTTGTAATTGGCCGGTTTTGAAACATCTCAGCTGAGTGCACACCTGCTTAGCACTGAGTAAACTTTGATTAATATGTATATATATATTGACAGTGCATGAACAGTGAAAGCTGTCATGGCTTAGTGGCTCAGTACTGTGATTATGGTGCACAGTATCCTGGGTTCGAGGCCTGTCATTGCTTTTTATTTTACTACTGGTCTGACTGGCTAGGAGGTGTGGCTGTGTTTAGCCGACTTTGCTCAACTTTGCTCAATGTCTCTACGTTTCTCTACATTGCCCGATGTTGCGCTAGTTAGTGCGGTGAGCAGCTTCGCACAAACATGTTTTGTTTGTGCTAGTTGGCACGATGTGCAGCTACGCACAAAGCCATTGTGCCAGTTAAAGCAGTGCTTAGCTATGGGTACTTATTCTTAAATGTGCTTAATACTGGTAAACATTGCTTAGCAGTGCTTCACATTGCTTAAGATAAGTTACTTATGCATTCATTAGTATGCATGACCGTTTCACCTTCATATGTATATTTAAAATATCCTTTACTACTACATAGGCCATTTCAATGCATTTTACTAAAATTTAAAAGGTAAATGTCAGGAATTATTTTTATGCACATATTTTCTACAGAACATGGGAAGGGGACTAGTGGGACTTGAACCGGGAATGCCTCCTCTTCGTGCGAAGACTCTACCACTACGCTATTGCTATTTGGCTTAATTTGCATATAAGTGGTTTATTATCCCCTTCATAGGTTCATAGGTTCATAGGTTGGTACTAGGCTATCAGCCCTAGGGCCTATACAAGCCTAGCCATAACAATTCCCTGGCTATTTCTTCCCACATTATTTTGGACCCTGTCTAGCCTGGCTGGCGCAGGCGACTGGGGTGATCCCCTGGGTCAATTTTTCTTCTCCCATCCATCGTCAAGTTCCTCTTTGAAGAGGTCCAAGTGCTTTATGTTGTTTACATGTATGGGCAGTCTTCCACCTCTGGGGGGGGGTCTGGGACAGGCCCTCTTGCCAAGGTTGTTTATTGTGTGATGACAGCTCGAGGGATTGGGATCATGTAGCTGGTAGATCTTTATTTTCTGGGTTTGTCACATGTCCAGCAGCTCTGGGTTTGACATGGCCTTGTATGAGACAAGAGATGGCCTCTGAGTAGGCGAGATGTGACAGAGTATAGTTGGAGTTTTTAGTCAATGTCTAAACTGCTTACTGTAGCTAAGCAATGGGAACACCTGCGCACACACGCACAAATACGGGCAGCTATATCGGGATTAATAAAAAAATTTGTTTTACGTTTTATTTCATTTGTACAGGGGTTTTGAATGTGGGGGAGTGTAGTGTTGGGGATATATACATTTGAGCGGACTCGCTCATATCTGGTGACATTTGCAGATTTAGGCACTTGCAGGGGCATGGATATTTGGACTGCTCGGCAGTCTGACATGCTCCCTGCACTCATGCATGCTCCGTGTTAGCCTTAGAGTTGACTCAGCGCACCCTCATGAATATGCATGGCGTGCTGACGTCATATTCTTCGGCTGCCATTTCCATCTAAGACTTATTTAGTCTTACACGGAGGATTACTGAATCCCGGCCACAGTCTTGAGAATTACAGACTAAAATCCATAAGTTCTGGATGCCTTTACTTGCTTGATTTTAGGGTGTTTAGCACAAGTGTTTATAAGCTATATTTATTTAACCAAGAATTTTATCTTAAAGATTTTGTAAGGAAACTTCAAGCCCATGAAAAAATAAAGCAATCAGCTATTTTTGATATAATGAAAAATAAAGCTATTCATAGGCATAATAAGATAAAGGCCAGAAGGACTATTACAAATTGACAATCTGCAATATTTACAAATGTTTAATTTGGAAGTAAAGTATATCTATGAATTTTACTCACTGTAACCCACAGAAAAGCAATGAAAAATAAATGTACTGTTCTGTTATAAAATATGACATAAATCATTAGGGTGGATTAATTGTCCAGCATATTAACACAGCAGAGATCAAACATCACATAAGCAGACAGCACAGTACTATTTAGTCAAGAATAGTGTGTGTGTGTGTGTGTGTGTGTGTGTGTGTGTGTGTGTGTGTGTGTGCGTGTGTGTGTGTGTGTGTGTGTGTGTGTGTGTGTGTGTGTGTGTGTGTGTGTGTGTGTGTGTGTGTGTGTGTGTGTGTGTGTGTGTGTGTGTGTGTGTGTGTGTGTGTGTGTGTGTGTCTATGTGTAAGAGATATCCTTCTTTAAGGAAATACAGAGACAGAGCTGAGATTCTATGAAGAAAGGCTAATCTGCAGTCTCACATCTCATTGCATTAAACTTGCAAGAATGTGAATAAAAAATAAATCAGGCAACAGAGATTTTATTTACATTAATACTATTTATTTATTTATTTGCATTTGTTTAGCAAGATTGTCTGACTGAGTTTAGTCAAAAAAACCTTCTCAGCAGAGGTGTGGTAAGAAAAACTCCGCACTTTACAAACAAGTGAGACAGGCATTCAGTAGTATACATGAAAAACCACAACATAAAATAATAACTATTACCCAAATATTTGCTAATCAGATTACATTGTTATGAAATAAAGGTAACAATTACAGTAATATGTACTTATGCATTAACTAATATTGAAAATATTAAGCTATTGATCAAGAATATTAATGGGTATATGCAAATATACCAATTTTATTTGTATATGTCATACTAAGAAGTCATGTAGTGGTTTCAGGAGAGGTAGTTCAATTTGATATGAGAAAGAGTTAATTATTAAGTAGTATCCACAATTAGCAGTACTACAACAGAAGCAGGTTTTTATTAAATACAAGATGGCAGAGGTGTTGAGAGAGGGAGAAGAGGGAAAGAAAGAAAGAATAGTTAGAATATATTAGGGTATTCATCCCTGGGAAATAGATAGGTAGTTATGCAGACTAGAAATGCTAGAAGTAGAGCTGAAACAGGTTGTTACTGGCAGCTTTGAGACAGAAAGGGCTTTAGTTGAAGGAGATGAACAGTAGCAGGTGGGCTGAGACAATACACTTTCTGCCATAATTAGCAAAATACTTTTTGCTGGTATAACATACCCAATATTTCATGTGTTTTCTTGGCCAATTACAGATTGTGAACATCAAATTTCAGTTTGTCATCAGGCATTATACGTAATAATCTGATTTGAGATACTATATCTATTTGGATGTAGCAAAGAAAATATAGTATAGGAATAGTAAGGATATTGAAAAGGATCCCAGCAAGCCAGGCACCTTATTTGTTCATGAAAGCGAGCCTAAGGCATCTCAAAGAAAGGTAAGAAAAAAGGGATATAGTAAGCAAAATGGCACACAGCAGGTAAACTATAAGGTAAAGCAGATTGGGGGAATTTTTATTTTTGGTGGGTAAAGGACCCAATTTATTAACATACATACTATTCCCATACAATTTTTTAACCATTTGTCTGTGTATGTGGTGTGTGTGTGTGTGTGTGTGTGTGTGTGTGTGTGTGTGTGTGTGTGTGTGTGTGTGTGTGTGTGTGTGTGTGTGTGTGTGTGTGTGTGTGTGTGTGCATGCATACATACTATAGAGACAATGGTAAGAAGATGTGAGAGAAGAAGGATGGCGAGGAATGGTGGGGAGGGAAGGTAGCTGCGGCAAACAGTCATACATAGAAAACGTGTAGACAAACAGGGGTGGAAATAGACATGCAAGGGGAAGACATGAGAAATACAACACATGCACAGACAAAAGGGTAAATAAATTGTATGGGAATAGTTGGAACAATGGTGGCTGCTGGCTGCCCACCAGCCCAATCAGATATTGCCAGGGTGTCTTTTGGTGTCCAGTGTAGGATTTGGTAGCCTGAAGGTATTGGACTGCTTTTCCAGCATGTCTGCTCTTTGATGTAGTAGGGGTTGCTGAATGACAACCCAGTGTATTCAACCTATCAGTCAGTCTTCATTATGGTTTCCAATTCAAATGGAGTCAAAGCTGGCAAATGGGGTGGATACCTCCAGGGAATTCATCGGAACCCGCCCCAGACAAGGAACTCCCACCTCACTCAATTGCCTCAACAATTGCGTCAGATGGAGTGGCAGATGTTTCCAGCTGGTGTGCTTTCATCTCAGGTTGACCTTGGCAACCTGCAGAAGGAAGACAAAATCAGGAACTATTAACATCAGAGGACCCAGATGTGATATGGAAGACATAAAGCAAGGACATGGACAGCAGATGCCACAGACCCTACAGTCTCTGATGTCACTGCTGTGCCATGTAATGGTTGTCAGTATTCTGTACATGCCATGCCAATTGTAAAAGACAAAAGAGAATGGCAAGCCATCATGTATTCCATATTTGGGCAAGGAATTGTAAATGACAGCACAACAATATAGATGCACGTAAATATGGCAGCAGCAGAAGTCTGCACTGTTTCCAAAAGACCAACCCACTACTCTAGCAGCATAGCCCTGTGCATGGACACACAAAGCAGTCACTTTACCATGATGCAGGAGAGTAGTTTACAAGTCAAAAGAGACAGAAATGCAATGCTGCGAGATTTAAGGATGCCAAAACAGTTATGCTAAAATATTTAACTTGCAAGGGTGCAGAAGTATAAAGGGTGATCACCATCACCAAATGTCACAGCCTTGTGCCGAGTGCTACATAACTAAATGATGCAGCAGAAAACTACCATCAACGGTACATTTAACAGACATTCAACTAGTATGCCAAAATGTTATTAATTGCTGAAAGTTAGAGATTAGATGGAAGCACGTGGGGTACCATTTGGTAGGTCATTGCCTAACTTTGGCTCCTCATGTCTGGACATCTTCAATATGACGTTGATGCTGGAAGTAGTCATATCAAGGCCTGCTCTGCTTACTATTATAAGAGATGCAATTAGCCGTGCACAACCAAACTGCCAGAATTTGCCATGCATCAGTCTTCCTGAACAGACCAGTACAGGGTTTTATCAGTCATTTCCTGAACTCTGTCCACAAGACAGAGCATGTTATTGCTCTCCTTTGCACAACAGCAATGTGCTGTCCATGGTGCATTATCATCACCTGGTATCTCCACAAATATAGTGGAAAACAAAAGTGCAGTCTGAGATTCACATCCTTTGTAGGATTCTGATTCATATGTAGCACACAACAGTACCGTGTATATGAGCAGTGCACATGCAAAGTCAGTCTCCCTGCATTACTGGGTGTGCTCAACATGCAAGTGACATGCAGCAGAATCTTTCTTTGTCCCATATCACTGGTTAACATGTGAAATGCAACAATTCATAGTGAATGACATATTCAAGCCTCAAAGGCATAAATAAGGTGCAAACTGGGTCTTACTGGCAAATTTTATGTAAGCATGTGTGTATGTATCTGTGTGTCTAGTCATTTAAGTTTATTTAATTGGGCAGTAAGCTTATCTCATTGAACCAATTTCAAATACCGGCCCAAATAATTTAATCTCAATCAGTTTTGGCATTCCTTCACACAGAAAAGAGATTGATGACTTAATACAGTATTCAGTTTATTGTGTTTCAATATTTTAGATGTAAAAATATATATCAAAGAGCAATTGTCACTGGATGTAAATCAGCAGTTTGCATTATATTTTGCCACCAGATGTATCACTTAGAAAATAGCCTGCAAAAGATACACAGATGTCTACAGTACTATGGTAAGAGATTTATGTGCAGTGTTACACACAAGCAGTTATCACTGTTTTGGATTTTGCTTGTGTGAATAGTTTAGTGGATAAAATTACTTGGCAGGTGTACATATGCCACAAAAAGCAGCTGCAGCTCTAACCTGATGCACTCACACACTTGTGCACATACACACATAGCATGGGATGACAGTCCCACCAATACCAGGCAGTCAAAGCTACATAACACCAGCACCTGTAAGACACTCCACTCAAACATCTGTCTAAAACACAAATAGCAGGGGATGTAGCCCACTGAAATGTAGCACCCATACCTCCCAGTACCCAGGCAGCCCTAGCTTTTGCAGCACCACTGTTTAACATTGCACCGACTCTCATGCATACCTAGTTGGGCATGGCAACCCACTGGCACAGGAAAGTTAAATCTCTTCAACATCCAGATAGTCCTAATCTTTGTCACACCAGAATGTGAAATTCAGTCTACTTGTGCACCTTCAAATACACTCTTAGCAGGGGATGGTGGCCCACTGGCACAGGAGAGTCACTCCCTCTTCATGCATTCAGCCATAAGGGGGGGGGTTGGCATAATGGTTAAGGTTTTCACCTCATAGATGCAGTACATGGTTTAATTCTGACCTCTGATTATTAGCTAGGTTTAAAATTGCCCTTTATGGCAGTTAACTTAGTATTCAACTATTAACCTATAAGCACTGTGCAGAACATATAATAATAATGTAGACGCCTCTACAGATATCCAATAAAATGCACAGAGTAGCACACTAACAACATATGATTGGGTGGGTCTCCAGTTTCACCTATATCATGGACACCTTTAGTGATGGTTCAGTGGGAGGCATGAATACACTACATCCGATATTCATATACTCACTGTACAGTGGACTAGTGGCATGATAGCATTGATCACTGTGCCAGACATGCATCCAGTTATGTCCTCAGCTGACAAGTGCAGAGCTGTAATCCAGGTACAATCCACTGCTACATACGCAGAAATGGAAATGACTGGCTTTGCATGTTGTTTTCAAGAGACAGTGGAATATGGGCATGATGCAATTATTGGCCTAGTGTGCTCCATGGTCAACTCCCTGAGAAAGTTAGCCATTGCTAATGTTAGTGCCTTAAACCTCAGTTTTGCTAGTGTATGTGGGTATATAAGTACAATTAGTGAACATAAAAGATTAACTTAACAGAGTGCAACTGCTGTGGCTAAGATTTCCCTTCTCTCATGGAAATGGTGGGGTCAGCCATGATGCAGGCCCACTCAAGGAATTTGTCTTCATGTATGTGCCGCATAAAGGTCTGTCCCTCCAGCTGCACCACATCTGTGAAGGAACATCTGAGCCTTCACAAACTTCTTAGCACTAGCCCAAGCTGCAGTATCCCATAGTGTCTCTACCACAACCTATCATCACAATCATCTCATTGTCCCATAGTTGCTCTCCTACCCATACCATAATGAGATTGTATTTGGCATAGGTATCTCCTCTCTCTGTTTTCATCTCTATTGTCATATGGTTCTCTATCCCCTGCTATTGTTCATGTTCACACAGAAGGCAAATGAGAGCTGAGGGAATCAAACCCTGCCCATGTGTCCCCAGAGCACCTGTGCAAATGATGATGATGTTGACCCACTCCACCCTCCTATTTGCATGGTATAAGTGGATATGTCTGATGCACAGTTAGCCACAGCCACATACTGTCCAGCATGGCCATTAGGTAACACTGCAGGCATACTTTTCTTCTCTGGGTCCTTACTGTAGGATTAGACATAGTCACTTCACCTGCACTACCCCAAGCTGTGCTGTGGCTGTTGATTGTGGGTTCCTGGCATCAGAGTTGATGTTCATGAATGCTATTGTTGT
The DNA here is from genome assembly GCF_019279795.1 of Protopterus annectens. Taxonomy (NCBI): domain Eukaryota; kingdom Metazoa; phylum Chordata; order Ceratodontiformes; family Protopteridae; genus Protopterus; species Protopterus annectens. The sequence continues at coordinate 1,428,407,230 of NC_056726.1, forward strand.
AACTGTTGGTCCCACTTCTTCACTGTTGGAGGATCTAGAAACATACACACACACACACACACACACACACACACACACACACACACACACACACACACACAGACAGGGACACACACACACACACACACACACACACACACACACACACACACACACACACACACACACACACACACAAACACACACACACACACACACGCGCGCGTGCTCGCACACACACATGCACACACACATGCGCACACGAGTGCCCCCCAGTTGTAACCAGACAGGCAAGCTGCAACTTCAACAGACCAAACAAATGCTCAATCACTTTTCTAGTTTATGCTTGGGTGCTGTTGTGTTCCTGTTCAGCCATGCATGTGGGTTCCATACAGGCATCATCAGACAAAGCCGTTGTGTCTAACCTATATCTCATTACAGAGAAGAGAGAGGCATTTGGGAGTTAGTGTTGTGTACATGGTTGTGCCTATATTGGTGCACCAGGGTGACTGCACTTACTGCTAGGAAGTAGCGATACAGATAACTTGCATGCCATATTTGAGAATCACAGGCATAGCTAGGGTTCAGTCACATTGGTTATTAACCCCTATGTACTGCACACTATCTGGAAGTAAATGGAATGATGCTCATCATCATTTCCCTTTTACCCATTTTCTACATGGGGTTGGGGTGTTGCATGGACTGTCACCGTCTTGCTCAATTCAATGGGAATGATATCCATTTCTAATAATGTAGCACTGTCCATGGACATTGGATGGAGCCTTTATTGAAATATGGGTAAAATCTAGGGCTACCATCAATTTTGGTAGGCAGAAGACTGTTGGGAAATTAGATAAAATAATCCTATATGTTAGCCAGGTAGGCCTTTGGACACACAATCCCTTTTCAGGGCCAAGCCAGGAGAAATGTCTGGTTAAGTGACTTGCTGAAGGTCATACAGTAAGCAAATGAGAGCTGAGGGAATCAAACCCTGTACTACAGGACGTATAACTCACAACCTAACCTCCTCACCAGCTACCAAACAAGCGCCCATCCACAAGGGGAAATCAGTGTATTGTAAAATGTTCTCATCCCTTGTATATGCTGATACCTGTAAAATATCTAGGGTGCCCATAACTAGCTCTGAAAAGTCCCTGTAGCCAGTATGGTAAGTGCTGCGCATGTCTTGGTATTAACAGGTATAGCAAGTTCACAGATTCCTCCAGTTTCCGGCTATTGTTCAAATCTATCTATCAATGCCAGTGTGATGTCGATAATTACAAGCAGCCATTTCTAGACCAGAGCTAGCCACCTGCCAGTGTGAGCCATGGCTCTAGATGATTCTGACTGCTGAAGTAACACCCTAAATCCAAGTGAAAAAATGAGAAAAGGGGTTGTGGATGGATGGATGGATTTCCAGACCTATACTTCTGTTAGCTGATGCAAGGTAATAATTTGTCTATTGCAGGGATTCATAAAGGTTACACTGAGGCATACACAATATGTACACCTCACAGTAATCATATTTAATTCATATACAGCCACACCATGATGCATGATGACATGCAGCACCATGGTAAGCTGTCTCTGTATACGCTAATTAGCAAAGTGTTGCATCCAGCAGAACTGTCTCAGAGGGTGCAACTATGCACTGAAAGAGTCTTGAGTCTCGGTCCTTCCATATTGCAGCAGTAAACAGGGCCAAAAGGCCATGTTCATCCATTGTACTAGCTGTAAGTGCTGGGGAGTTTATTGGTAAGGTGGGCTTAGGATGTATGTGTGTGAGTGAATGTGAAAGACTTAATGTGTGAGCATACAGTATGTGTGAGTGTGTGTCTGCCTGTGAAATAGTAGTAGGGTAATCAGGGCAGTAAGTTATACAAGAACGTGTGTGTGTGGTGTGTGTGTGTGTGTGTGTGTGTGTGTGTGTGTGTGTGTGTGTGTGTGTGTGTGTGTGTGTGTGTGTGTGTGTGTGTGTGTGTGTGTGTGTGTGTGTGTGTGTTGGGGTGAATGTATGAGTGCATGCAAATGCGATAAGAGTGGGTAGCAGGCTGTTTTTTTATGTGTGTATGTGAATATGTGTGTGTGTGCGTGTGTGCGTGTGTGCGTGTGTGTGTGTGTGTGTGTGTGTGTGTGTGTGTGTGTGTGTGTGTGTGTGTGTGTGTGTGTGTGTGCTTGCACATTTATAGATTGTGGTAGGGGAATGGAGAGAAATACTGGCCACACTGAGTAACTTCAATTCCTATACCCAAGCAGTACTTAAACAGAACAGAGACTGTGTGGGAGAGAACACACTACACCAGGAATGCTCAATCTGGCATGCCTTAAAGGCACACATTGAAATAAAGGTGTGGGTAATCACTAGGCACAAGAGAAAATGAGTGCGTATTGAAATTCACTATGCAGACCTCAATCTCTGTACCATTCCTGCTAGGATATTCTTCTTCTTTTCCACCATTAGATACTAGGGCCTGCTTATTACAATATGCAAAAGGAAAATGGGAAAGGGGGGGGGCTGACCTGTCCATCCATGACACAAGAAGCTGCTCTATTGTCCCACTGCACTGACCAAGAAGCTAGTGTAACAGCTGTTTTAATTCCTGCTATACTTTGTAGAGCTCAGTACAAGGGAGAGGGACAGGAAATGTTAGTAAGAATGCCTCTCCACCTCATAAACAGCTTTTGTCTTAGCATGCATTTACTGAATGACATGAAAGTGTGAATCTCAAATGTTTCACACAAAAGATTGACTACAATCATTCATGTATTACTAGGGAGGGGGAAAAGGAGACATTGTAGCATTTCAGACAACAGGGCATGTATGGGGCATGTGAAGTGTGCTTATGTGTGTATTTTACTGTGTGCTTGTGTGTGTGTTGGAAATTGACTGAGGGGCGAGGGTGTCTGTGCTTGGATGATACAGCAGCCACAAATAAGTACTACAGGAAATGCAAATTAAACAATAATGAGGTCTTTCTTCATTATGGTCAATGTATCTCTAAATTGCAAAATACTTGTCATGCTAGCAGGACTCTTTTAACACTGGCATTATGGCCCATGGTCTGAATCTTAAGGAATCCCTGTATGTACCTCGTTCTGCTGTGTATGCAGCCACATCCTGCACCAGAAGGATGGATGCTTACTATAAGCATGTATCACACAGTAAAATATGTTGCTGCTGTGAACATTTTGTTTGGAGCATCACAATTTTTGGTGCACTGTTTGTCTTTATACTCACTTGTGTCATTTCACACTTGATGACTACAAATAATGACATGTTCTCCCTTAGCCTCAACTGTAGGTTACTATGCATTCACAAGACTAAGTTTGTTCATTTGCATGTCATTATACCATCATTTGCATCCACCTTTGTCTGTGCCTTTAATCTGCCTCACTATGTAAGATGATTCTATGAATTGCTACCTAATTGTGCATTCTTATTTTTGGTGCAAGACTGCAGAGTATATTTTTGCTAATATCTTTGAATACCTGTGATATTTTCAGTCTTTTTAATATGTTGTAGCATAAAAAAATTACATATGAAGAAGCATTTTCTCATTAAAATTAACAGTGCAGATGTGCCATTGACTTTGAATTAGGTGCATAGTTTAAAGGCGTTGCATAGCTGAGTATTGCTCACTGAAAATTATATAAATATACAACAAATCATATTGGGTTCAGTTTTTTACAATTAAAGTAGTAAAGGCATTCTTTGTATGCAAAACTCCTTCTGTAAAATGATCAAAAGTAAGTGGGTTGAAAATCCACAACGAGCTGAAACAATCACAATTATTAATAGTTATTTAATACCTCTTCCCTTCAACTTTTGTATATAGCTCACATTTTCAGTAATTGAGTAAGGTAGAATGTAAACTTGATGCCAATAAATTTACAAAGTATTTATTAGTGCATTCATTCTTTTATTGTCTGAAATGAAATGTCTGTATTATGCTTTGTATTTACTTGATTTCTAATTCATGCTGCAGTTAAATGTTTTGTAAATATGCTACATACCCCCACATGATTCATCAGTAATCATTGACTGCAGCTTTCGTTTCTTATACTTTATAGCACAGATGGTAAAAGTTGTTAGAAATAATAGAACAATGAATACACCAGTAGAAATTATTGCTGTCATTACAGGATCTGAAAATAAAGAAAAAACATGATTAATTAAAGAAACATATATACTTATGGGTTATGCTTCTGTAAATGTTTTATTTCATTTTTCTATCTTGTATGGCCACTTTATGCCTAGTGAGCTAAAACCTCATTTATAAGGAAGCCAAAGGAGAAAAGCTGCACTTTGTAAATCTAAGGACAACATTAAGTACGCAACCATCCTGTGCAGCATTGTTTTAGAAAGTGAGACAAAAGTGGCATACCTAGAAAAAATAAAACACCCACTGAGATAATATGCAACCTCTGTCCAGACATTGACAAGAGATCAGGGCTAAACCCCAGAATTTGGAGAAGAAACACACTAGTGTTTCTAACCTGTATACATGGCAGTTTCCTATATTTGCTTCAAAACGTTGAATCTACAAACCATCATCTTAATAGGGTCTATAGTACATCCTTCAATCTCAAATAACACAAAATATCAGTTCCTAGGTCTTTCAAAAGTATAACTGTAACAATTTTCTTGTCATTTAATCACCAAACTGATTCATTCTCATGGATATGATTAATTTTAACAAGATGTGGTAGGAAGTCATGTATCAATTTCAAAATTCTAATTGTAGAATATTTACTTACACTTTGTTGCTGAGGTTAGTCCTGCGATGCCAATGGCCTCTTTTCAGGGAAGATCCAAGGTGGTTGTCATACTGACCACCGGAAATTTGGTCAGGGCATGGGAGAACTACCCTTACACTTTTCAATGAATGTTATGGGATCTTTTAACTTCCACCTGATCTACCAACAAATCAGGCAGATGTGACCTCTGTTTAATGTCTTAATGTCTTGTCTGAATGGTGTCACGCTCAGGACTGTGTCACCTCCCTTATGCTGCACTGCAGTGTAAGTACTGGAAAATTAATCCAAACAGTGTGCTAACAGAACAGCTTTCCATACCACACTGATGGTGCTACCAGTTGAGCTACTAAGAGTCTATGATATATAGGTGTCACAGGCACCATAGCAGATTGGGAGGTTTACATTTTCCAGTTCTTTGTGACAGGATCAGCTAGTACTGCTGCAACTGATAGTAGCATGCCACTTGATATTGTCCATCGGTAGGTTCGGGCATAATGTTTAAGTATTTACTTTACTAATACAAGGTAGATGTTTTGAGTCTCACCATTGGTCATTAGCTGGTTATTGGTTAGGTGTGCAATAGTCTGTAGACTGATTGCCTAGTATTAACCTAAAACACCTTTAACAAAATGCTTTCTTTATTCATTTTGTTGACCAAGAAAGCCTGCTGGACATAATTGTACATTCTGTGGGGCAACCAAAACCATTGCCTGGTTATTTAATTTGCTTAGAGTCACATAGGAGGCAAATGAAAATAGATAGAATCAAACCCCATACACTAGACATAGTATTATGTATATTCCGCACTTTCCATTACAAATTATTAATTTAGAGGGTTACAGACAAAAAAAAAAAGAGAGAGAAGGAAAAGAGAGTCTGTATGTGTGTGGTGGGTATAATGCAAGGACAATTTTTTATTTGTGGAATTCATTTCTTTTTTCTTTCTTTATTTATTTATTTGTTTATTTATTTATTTACAGAGCCTCAGGGGTTGGCAGTATGGTTAAGATCTTTTACTCATATGCACAAGATACAGTGTTTAATTCTCAGCTTTGGTCACAGTCTGGTTAATGGCTAGGTATGTAATGGTCTGCAGACTGATTGCCTTGCATTTACCTTTGAACCTAATCATAATGATGCAAATTATTTATTCCAGATATTTATTTAATGTCCTACCCACATAGGGCAATTTCTTTTTGGGTCGCATTTAATACCAAGTATATTACAAATAAGCAATTATTGTTATGTAAGCCTCCGTGAGGATAAAATGAGTTCAGATTACCAATGCAATTTTTTAAGACTGCATTTAGTTTGCATGTGTACTTTTATAGATTTGCTTGCTCTTTGCAAATTTATGTTAGCATTAGTATTTTGTTAACATTCTAAATCTTCAGCAGAAGGTCTCATTCATGTGTTGTGATAAAACACTGAATTTTAGAGGTTAATAGTCTTTTCTTAATACTATATTCTGAATTTGGAAATGGGGCAAGGCACAAATGAGGTGCTTATTTGCATGAATGCATGTATGTGCAGCCACACACAAAAACGTTTAGAAACATAACATTTTCCATGTGGAATTTCCATATGAGCATGCATTTATATGGCTGTTTATCCATAAAGCACTTATACAATGAAACTGAGCAATGCTTATCAACATTCAAGAGATATCCTTTGCTGTAGATTCATGATGATATGTTATACTCAGTACAATTAGACTGCATGTTGTTATTTGCTTTGTGCGACTTATTTCTCTCATTGAGACACTCTTTTTGTCTTTGCGTTTCTGATACATACAATACTATTGTGTCTTTTACTCCAATTTATGTGATAATTTTTTTGCTATGTCTTCATGTTGCTGCCTTTGGATTTTTTTGATTCACTGATGCATATTTTGGTTATACCATATACATGTTGTCTTTGTCAGATGACATGGTTCATGGTAGAAAATGGTCTGTAGACTAATCTACTTACTTGTTTAGCAAATGTAATAATAATTATAAAATAAATAAATGAAAATTAAACAACAGACGCACTTGATTAACAGTGCAAATGTCTCCCCACTGATGTTTGTACAAAAGACAAAATAGCATATTGGCACAGCAGTATGCATTGCTCCCTCAGAACAATTGGTTTTCTGTAGAGGTTCCTATATGAGATTTCTTTTGTGTACTGTCTGCATTTTACTAATGTTTTCAGAGACATTTTTTGCTGTAAAGTACAGATTCACTCCACATTGCTATTAGGTGAATTGAATGTCCTTTAATTTGCAAATAGGTATGCATACTGCATGTGAGTGAGCATATCTGTGCATTCTGCAATGGTTCAGGGTTGTATCAAGAATTAGTTTTGAGTCTTCTATATGTTGATTATTGCATTATGCTCTGGATCCCCTTAGTATGGTAAAGTCAATATTAGACAATTCATTTATATATTTAAATTATGGAGTGTGTTAATGTACCTTAAATCCCTGAGAAGTGACATTTTCCTAGTAAAGTGCATTCAGGTTTCTTCTTTGACCTTTCATGGCACGAACCAGGTGCCATTCTCAAAACATGAACTGATTACAATATAGCATTAATAACAGTTTCAGTTCTTTTGTTATTGTTATTTAAAGAAAATTTAAGGGGGGATTCATAAAGATTACTGTGAGATGTAAATGACATGTACACTTTGCGGTAACCTTTTTGAATTCAGAGACAGCCGTAACATGATGCTCTAGAAAGAACACATGATGCACCACATCAGGTTGTCTTTGAGGCCATCTAACATGAAATGAGGCAGACCAGGGGAGATGAATAATACTAATTAGTCATGTCCTCTGTCTATCTCTCTCTCACCCTTCCCCCTGGAACCAAATCCAGGAAGGCATCTACATGACAACTGATTCATAGACTTGCTTGGTCTAGGTTAGCATTGCCATCCCTACCATGTCACTGTAGTGAATATGGCCAAAAGGCTGTGTTTTGGCAACACAGAAGAGGTAAGTACTAGGACTTATAGTAGTAAGGTTGGGTCTGTAGGTGTGCGAGTGAATGTATGAGTGGGGGTACACGTGTGTGTGTGTGTGTGTGTGTGTGTGTGTGTGTGTGTGTGTGTGTGTGTGTGTGTCTGTGTGTGTTTGTGTGTGTGTGTGTGTGTCTGCGTGTATCGATGTGTATATGTGTGTGAGTAATGGGTAGGGAGGGAGTCATACCTTCACACACCCCTAGTAAGCATAATCTGCAACAATGGGTTGAAAGATCACTAGCTACCATGGAAAATTGCACTGAAAAAATGGGGGTGGGCAGTAGCTACCTAAGATTACTACTCCTGTGTTGCATTGACACTTAAACCGGTACTGGGATCAGGCATGGGGGTAACAGTAGACACCGAGGACACTACTCTTGTGCCTTAATGTCACTTAAAACAGTAGGAGGTCAGAGGGTGCGAGAAACACTAGCCACCAGGGATTACAACCCTTGTATCTTAACTACACTTAAAACAGTATAGGGATGGGTAGGGGACACTAGACCCCTAGATTAATACTGTTATGCCCTAATATCACTTTCAACAGTATGGGACTCAGAGGGTGGGGAGAACACCAGGCACCAGAGATTACTACTCTTATGCCCCAGGGACACTTAAATCAGTATGGAGATTGGAAGGTGGGGGAAATCTAAAAAAACAGATGTAGGATGTGCATTCTGAGCCTGCAACCAAAGGAGGCATTAAGGATGTGCAAACAAGTCAGGAACAGGTATGGAGACTGTGATGCATGTGTGTGGCGTGTGTGTGTGTGTGTGTGTGTGTGTGTGTGTGTGTGTGTGTGTGTGTGTGTGTGTGGGTGTTTGTGGGTGTGTGGGTGTGTGTATGTGTGAATGTGTATGTCTGTATGTGTGCCTGTGTATGCATGCATGTGTTTAATTTTTATATGTTTACGTGTGTGTGTGTGTGTGTGTGTGTGTGTGTGTGTGTGTGTGTGTGTGTGTGCTTTTTATGTGTTCATGTGTGTTTGTGTGAATGTGTATTCATGTTTTTTATTTGTTTACTTTTGTGTCTGTACATGTGCGTGTGCATGTGTGCATGCGTGCGTGCGTGCATGCATGCGTGTGTGTGTGTGTGTGTGTGTAAGAGAGACGGTGACTAAGAAGAAAATGATGCCTTTGACTAAGAGTTGGATACACCACAGCTGAATACCATGAGATCTGCTGATCAGCATTTCATGATAGTAACTGCAAATCTGAAATGTGAAAATAAGCCAATGATGAGATCTTTCCTCATTATGGCTCACATGTTTCTGAATCACAAAATACTGCATCATGAGAGCAAGGCCTTTGTAGCATGAGCCATACTGCTCAGGCTGGGGCTGTTAATGAATTCACAGAATAGTCATACTCTTTCTGGCTTTCTTCCCTTATTTGTTTCACAGTATAAGAAACACTTAAGATGTCATTAAGGAATGCTCACAATGTCTGTATTACCGCTACCTCTTGGATATGGAGTCCATTCAAGTGAACTGTGTAGTTTAAGGTCATTTGTTTCAAATAGGAATAACTGGAAGCATACAGCAATGTCTGCTTTAAAGTGCTGACTTTTTTATGCACAGTCACAATCAATATTACTGGAAATTGTACAACCTACTATGCAGACATATGAAAGCTTACAGATGCAGGCTTCCTTCTGGGGTTTAATGTCAAGATACCTAAAAGAAAATGGTACAGTGTTGAGACCTGGGGCATTCTGTCTGTTTCATGGAGAGAGTGAAAGGTTTCCTTTTAACATTACCATGTGATGTTTCTGGGTAAGTGAAGATTTATGAATCTGATGACATATTTTATATTGCTTTTGTGTATTATTACACGCAACAGCATTTCATGCTATTGCTCACCTTTTTTAGTTCAGATAACTAGCTGGAGTTGAAGCTTTCCATGGATTGGTTAATCTGCTCATAAAAACTTTAGAAAATTAGTAATACAGGTAAAACAAAACACTGCCCACATTACAGTTGTTGCAACAAAATTAGTGCAAAGTTAAAAGTCACGCTGACTTAACCTAAAAGTTGCCAATACTCTTTTATGTGTCCCCTGTTTCATAGAAATATATTGCAACCTACACTGTACTACCTTCTCTGACTAAAGAGATAACTTAAATGCTTTATACAACATACAGCATTTTTTTTATTTTTATGTACAGTTATATTTTACATGAAGCAACAAATTGAGACTTACGTGGTCTATCCACCTGGGAAAATGAATAAGGTGTTTTACCTTTATACGTGTAGCTCACTTTAGCAGATGTTAACTGTTTTATCTCTTTCATGCTAATCATGCAATTGTCATCTAGGTTTTATTATTTTTCAGTGAGCATCTCTTGGTTCTAACTGTTTTTAATAATTATAATTTTCCATTCTTTTCTTGTATTTGGTTCTTTGTGTTTAAATGAATTAATATTTTAAATGTGTTGGGCCACTTCCTTTTAAGGGGCATTTTGATGAAGACTGCAGCAAAATGAAATATATAATAACAAGACTGAATGTACAAATACTTAACAATATACTGCATAAGGGCGTGAATGAACTACTTTAAAAAAGGAGAAATGAACACAGACAATAATGAATCCAAAACCACTCATATTAATTAAGGGATACATACAGGGCAGGATTCATGAAGCCTCCGTGTAAGAGATACAAGGCTTACACGGAGGCTGCAGTTAAACGGTGTGACATCAGCATGTCATGCATATGCATGAGGGCATGCTGAATCACACCTAAGGCTAACACGGTCCATGGAAGACAGTAGGGGGCATGTCCATAGGCCGAGCCCTGCAAGCGGACATGCCCCCAGAAGAGTAAAAGTGCCCAAAGTAAACACCCACGACAGAGTCCATGGAAATGTGAATAAACACAACACAACACATGCCCCCACAGACTATGAACATAAAATATATAAATGAACATGTTATATATATTTTTTTAAATCGTAAAGATGTTTGCCCTTGAGTGCACTCGTTTGCGCGGGCATGCCCATAGCTCAGCCACAGTTAGCAATAAGTGGAAAAGCATATAAGAACTAACTATGCAAAGTAAGCGAAAAAGCAATAGCGGAGCAGTAGGGACGTCGGCTGAAGAGCAGGCAGTCATGGTTCAAGCCTCCCCAACATCAGTTTTTATTTTTAGTAAAATAGCACGAAACAAGTCCCTGACATATATGTACACATATAAAATTATATTTTATGTAAAATTTAATGAAATAGGTCATTTATTTTGAAGAAATGTGAGATAACAAAATAATAAAAAATGCCAGATGTGCCTATAGCTGAGCTACAGTTTAACAAGGTGAGTGCATCTACCCGTAGGTGAGCAGTGGTTAAACAGGTGTAAAATGAGTGCCCGTAGGTGAGCAGTCATTTAACACGCTGAAACTGTGTGCCCCTAGCTGAGCTGAGTGTAATATGCGTGCTTACAGCCAAATGAAGCGTAAATCAGCGTACTCCGTTTGCGCGGAGCTGCGCACCGTGCCAACAAGCTAACCGACGGGCAATGTTGAGCAAGCTGTAACAAAACTGCCTTTACACAGACATACCCCCTAGCCTGTCTAGACAGTTATAAAATATAAAAAGCAGTGGCCAGGTTCGAACCCAGGATACCATGCACCATAGTCAAGGTACTGAACCACTAAGCCATGACAGCTGTACTTAGAAATGCAGTAATAGCAAATATATAGGAATGAATAGAAAGTGGAGCATGCCAAAGCAGGTTTTGTGAAATTGATACAATTCCAAAATGCCCAATCACAGATAAGTGCAGGAAAAATGGCATATATAACCCCCATAGGCGGGAATACACAGCATAAACGATTGTAGAACTAGCTTGCAGCCAGAATGTCAGGAGTAGGTGAGGGTAGTTGCTTTCGAGCACAGAGGTGGGGCATTGAGGAGTCCAGATACATGGTCTGGCTCCTAGTCCACAATCATGAGGCCCAACTCATGCAGGGCCAGGTCCTGTGGGGGGCATATAGGGCTGAGGCGTGGGACTGGTTGGCTCATGATCTCACCAGTGCCACAGGGATTCCAAGGACTGGTGAGCAGGTCCGTCACCACCATGCGGACCTGAAGAGACGTAAGCAGGACCAATTGAACCTTTGGATCCAGGAGGCCCGGCAAATGCCCAATGCCCCACTACTAAGTTACATTTAATTATGTATGTAAGAAATTAAACTAGCTGATATTATGGAGATGTGTATTCCAATATTACTTCATTTATATTACAGCTGCAGGTGTCCGTTCTGCGAACGCAGAGCCTATGGCGATAGGCTGGTGCGGTTGCGCCACCAGGCAGGTCAGTAATCCTCTCCCAGTAACTGTAAAGAAATATAAAAGTATGACAGTTAGCAAAAGAGTGCAGTGTAGTCACTAAGTAATAAAATGTGCAAGTAACAGTGTAAGAGTGTTTGCAAGTATAGCTTGATTACAAAAGTGAGTTGCAGTCTGTAATCCAAACAGAAAAATGAAAATGTCTGAAATAAAGTCTGAAATAAAGATGCTCCACCTGTAATATAATAGTACACAACCTGCAGCAGGCTGAAAAGTACAGCTGCAGAAGATGAGCAAATCACATGTGTGAAATATATCCCTGTTGAAATACTGAAACATGACAGAAGTGAGACTGCTGGAAAGGATTGTAATAACTGCAGGTAAACATGTCAATAAAGCCTAGAAGTAAGTACCATCCTGAATAGTAAAATGAAAACAAGTGAGAGAGTGTGAGAAAGAGTTATGAATCCACCAATAAAGTAGTAATAACCCCTGAATAAAGTATACTGCAGTCAGTACAGAATGAAATGAATGTGGCAAGTAGAACCAAACTGCGAAATGTGTTCAAAGTGTTGCTGGGGGAAGGCCCCGGAATTTTTT